>NC_044510.1:1607587-1642587 GCF_902362185.1 Chanos chanos
ACAGTATGATCAGGCTTTTGCTCCTGCCTGGTCGCATCTTCTCTCATATATCACACACAATGTTATCCCTGACCAAACCATGGGAGGGAAAACGTCATCTGACCTATGGGTACATTCCTGGAATTACGATCTGGCCATGTTTCCTCATATGATTCTCCAGTGTTCACCAGTGACTCTGGTAGTCATGCTAGAGCTCTGATTGGTCAGATTACAGCTCTTTGTCTGTGTGCAGCAGTATGTCCCTCAGTTGTCAGTTAAGGGACATCCTTATGAAAAATCACAATGTCTGCAAGAACATTACTCAGTTCATTCCATCAAAGTTGCAGGACAAAGCTATATCGGTGTGTTATGGTGTACTAAATTGTACTCATAGTTAGATGTATCAGATGACTGACTGACCCAGTTCTTAGCCCAGTTCCACCCTCTCCCAGTTCTCAGAGGTTCTGGCCTGCCCTTATCAGTCAGTGATCCATTTAACTGGGATACACAGAGGTTAACTGGGACACACTGTGTTTGGCCGCAACCAGTCAGGAAACAGGGGGAACTACTGTGTGTGTGTGTGTGTATGTGTGTGTGTGTGTGTGTGTATGTGTGTGTGTGTGTGTGTGTGTGTGTGTTGATTATATGTAACATTTGTGTCTGTATGGGCAGCTGGAGGCGAAGGCAGTCTTCCTGTATGTGTGTGTGTGTGTGTGTATGTATGTGTGTTTGTGTGTGTGTGTGTGTATTTATGTGTTTGTGTGTGTGTGTGTGTTTGTGTGTGTGTGTGTGTGTGTGTGTGTGTGTGTGTGTGTATGTATTTATGTGTGTGTGTGTGTGTGTGTGTGTGTGTGTGTGTGGGTGTATGTGTGTGTGTATGTGTGTGTGTATGTATGTGTGTGTGTGTGTGTGTGTGTGTGTGTAAGTGTGTCTGTGTCTGTGTGTGTGTGTGTGTCTATTTATGTGTGTGTGTGTGTGTGTGTAAGTGTGTGTGTGTGTTGATTATATGTAACATTTGTGTCTGTATGGGCAGCTGGAGGCGGAGGCAGTCTTCCGTGCCATCACCATAGCCAGTCAGACCAACTGTCCCCTCTACGTGACCAGGGTCATGAGCAAGAGTGCGGCTGACATCATCTCCCAGGCCAGGAAAAAAGGTGCGTGCTCGTCACATGACTTAACCCCACATGGTCTCACTGAACACCACCCAGTGTCACACATTTTACTGAACATGACCAAACTTATCACATTCTTACTGAACACCACCAAACTTCATACATTTCACTGAACACCACCAGACTGCACACATTCTTACTGAACACTACCAAGCCTCACACATTCTTCCTGAACACCACCACACTTCACACATTCTTACTGAGCACCACCAGACTCAACACATTCTTACTGAACACTACTGATGTCTTTCTGAACACCTGACTTCAGACATCTTACTGAAGACCAGCTGATTCACACATCATGTCTTTTCCTGTTCTCAGTCAGGAAGTACACGTCACCAAGAGGATCTGACTGTGAGACACTTTACACATGTCATGTTCATGGCCAGTGTCCCATGCTTTAATGCTCGTGTTTGGAAGAGGGAGCGCATGACTGAGAGAGTTGAAATGGTATCGCCAGATGATGGTTAATGTATGACTTGAGAAAGTGCTGTGTTGTCCACCTGACATGGCCAAAAGCTGAAGTTTCTTTTTTCTCTGTAAAAGTCTGGAAATCTTCCTGTTCTGTAATCATGGTCTGACTTTCTCTAAACATCAGAGTTTGAAACTTACTGATGAGGCTTTAAAAAAAAAGAGTTCCCAGTGCCTTCTGCTTTTCATTTTGTACTTCCTGGAGTCTGGTTCATGTCATACTTGCTGGCTTTTGCAAAGTCCAACAGGCAACATGGACACCTGAGGCTGGAATCTGTAACCCACTGGAAGTCTCTCAGAGTTTCTGAGTCTGTAGGCCTTAGGCTGGAATCTGTAACCCACTGGATGTCTCTCAGAGTTTCTGAGTCTGTACACCTGAGGCTGGAATCTGTAACCCACTGGAAGTCTCTCAGAGTTTCTGAGTCTGTAGGCCTTAGGCTGGAATCTGTAACCCACTGGAAGTCTCTCAGAGTTTCTGAGTCTGTACACCTGAGGCTGGAATCTGTAACCCACTGGAAGTCTCTCAGAGTTTCTGAGTCTGTACACCTGAGGCTGGAATCTGTAACCCACTGGAAGTCTCTCAGAGTTTCTGAGTCTGTACACCTGAGGCTGGAATCTGTAACCCACTGGAAGTCTCTCAGAGTTTCTGAGTCCGCAGGCCTGCGCTGTCTTGTCTCACAGATGACTGGAATCTCCTTATGACCTTACAACAATATCTTATTTCCTTTGTCCTGAATCAGATTACACACAATAACTTAAGCCTGGTCAACTTAACTGACAAAAACAGCACTCTGTTTAAGGGATTTGCTAAGCTGGTGTGTGCAGTTCATCGCAACTAAAAGTTAGGAAAAAGGGAAAAAACAAACAAACAACAACAACAACAAAAAAACCCAGGACATGTGTTCACGAGATGCCTTTGCTTGTGCTGGGCCCTCTGTTGGGATGTTATTTTTGAGATGGAGAGGAAAGGGAAACTGGATGTCTTGTGTAGGGAACTTTCCAGGCTTGCACAGTAGTGGGCTTGCTTCCCCAGAGGCTTTGGCCTGATCCCTAATTTTCTGACGCCAGCAGCTGATTTGTTGTACTCTGAGATGAAGAATTCAGAAAGAAATCAAAACATCAGGCCAATGAGCTATCCAGTGTGTTGACACCAGAAACCTGTTAGCACTGGCCAGCTTTGTCTCTAGTGGACCGAAACTGCATTAGCACGTAAATGGGTTCGATTAGCCTGGTATTCCTCTATTCCTGATGTGTTTCTTCAGGAAAATTCATCTGGGTTATTTGATATTTCTGGTCATCGTCTGGCTTTGAGTAATGTAAACATTAATTTATATATGATTTAAAGAAGGGAAAATGCCCTTAGGGATAAGTGAACCTGAGTTGAAAAAAAAAAAAAAGAAAGAATTTTCTTGTACAGTTGTTTTTTCTTATGCTGTTCTATAGGTAATGTCGTGTTTGGGGAGCCAATCACGGCCAGCCTTGGAACTGACGGGACTCATTATTGGAGTAAGAACTGGGCAAAGGCCGCCTCCTTTGTGACATCACCACCCCTCAGTCCAGATCCCACCACTCCTGACTACCTGAACACTCTGTTGGCCAGGTAAAACAGCACACACCTAGCACGTCTCATCCCGTAGAGCCGTCATAATACTGACATATTACACACTCCATACCCTCTGTTTGACAGAGTATCTGAATGAAAAATATGACAGTCATAACTCTGGAAGGGAAGTGGAAGTCTTACTCCATTTAATGCTTTGGAAAAAAAAAAAAATTGAAGTAAGTCAGTTAATGTCCTAGGATCCAGGTCTGAGTTAGGTAAAAATAAACTGTTAATAAAAATGATCTGTTACTTTTGGATCCTAGTGAAGTTTTCACTCATTTCACTGACAGCACTATCTTTCATGTCATCCTCTTCAGCTCTGTGCGCTCCGTAATTACTGAGCTGCTATTTTAAAACACAACAGTATAATCTAGGCTTATGCCTTCAACGCACGAATGATACATGGATGAATAGCGTCAGTTGGTGACATAAGTAACTGAAGAGGGATGCCCTTAGACAGTGGTTCAGCTCTTTGTAATGTACTTGAGCCTTCATTTTGTAGTGTTGTTCTGTCTTCTTGGCTCAGTGTAAATTTTCATGATTCCCGGCCATGGAATAAAGTAGGGCTCAGTGGAGCACTGGCAGATTTGCCAGGAATAGGCTGACGTAAGACTCTAATCCCCCCGAGCTTGTTACAGAAGCCTTTTCACCTAAAGCCTGCAGGAACGATGCCTCAGGATCTGTCAAAATCATCTGTCATCTCACTATGACCGCCAGTCTTTCTCTGCTGTGTTTTTCAACAGATACTAAAAGACTAACTGTTCTCTCTTTCTCACTCTCTCCTCTCTCACTCTGTCTTCCTCATTCCCTCTCTGCCCCTCCCCCTCTCTCTGTCTGTCTGTCTCTCTCTGTCTGCCTGTCTGTCTCTCTGTCTGTCTGTCTGTCAGTGGTGATCTAAATGTGACTGGCAGTGCCCACTGTACATTCAGCGTGGCCCAGAAGGCCATTGGAAAAGACGACTTCACTCAGATCCCCGAGGGAGTGAATGGAGTGGAGGAGAGAATGTCTCTCATTTGGGACAAGGCTGTGGTGAGGATTTCTCTCTCCAGCTCCCTCTCTCTCTGTCACACACACACACACACACACACACATTCAGCATTACAACAAACTGCAGATTATAAAAACTGTCCCCGAGGCTTCAGCTATTACAGCTATAACCAGTGCTGACATTTCACCATTCTCTCTCTCTCCCTCTCTCTCTCTCACTGTCTCTCTCTCTCTGTCTGTCTCTTTCTCTCTGTCTCTCTCTCTCTCTCTCTGTCTCTGTCTGTTTCTCTCTCACTGTCTCTCTCTCTTTGTCTTCTACATTCTTTGTCAGTATCTTTAATCTTCTGTGTATCTCCATCCTTCTGGTCTTTTTCATCTTTGTTCTGTCTGTAGGAGCTTTTGTGCTAAAGAGGAATGGGGCAACGCTAGACAAACACTCTATTTAAATCACACTCATATCGTTTTTATCTGCCCTCCTCTTCACCCCGACTTTCATTCTGTGGAAGACAGAGGAACGCTTGTGTTTTTAGACCAGCTGTGTTGTGTTGGGGAGTGGGAAGGGCTTGTGGCTGTGTGTGTGTGTGTGTGTGTGTGTGTGTGCGTGTGTGTGTGTGTGTGTGTGTGGGCGAGAGAGAGAGGGAGAGAGAGAGAGGGCAAGTGATGAGTTACTTATTCTGCTTCTTGCTATGTCCTGTTCCCATGTCATTATGTTATTATCAGTGCTGTAGTAACATTGTTACTGATGGGCATGCCAGTAAAGTGGAGAGAGAGAGATTCCTAAAATTAACTGTAGCCTTGTTAAGCTCTGCTCTAATGTTTTTTTTAATGAAGATCAATCAGTGTTCAAATATTTATCCATGGATGCTCAGGTGACGTAGTGGTGAATTAGTTAAATCTAAATTCACAGGAAACAACATGCACCCCCCCCCCCCCCCCCCCCCCAAAAAATCACATTAATTGTTTGTCTAATGAGGTTGAGACCTAGACGATTGGGAGATGCAGGAATAAGCCATGTGTTTGTATTCATGTCAATATTGAAATCTAGCTGTGCAAGTTAATGAAGTCTTTCTAACCAGTAATCTATGAATCAGTCAGTGCTTGATGACTTAGAAACTCAATGAGAGCTGATGGAGTTAGGAGTCAGAATTAAGATCAGGAGTAAGATCCAGCCCGACCCCTGACCTTCACTCTCTGTCTCAGGTCACTGGAAAGATGGATGAGAACATGTTTGTTGCCGTGACGAGCACCAACGCGGCTAAGATCCTGAACCTGTACCCGCGTAAAGGCCGGATCGCCGTGGGGTCGGACAGCGACTTGGTCATTTGGGACCCAGACTCTGTCAGGACCGTCACTGCCAAGACGCACCACTCGGTGAGTTCTCAGGCCTGGGTTCCCTCCGGCATGGGAAAGTCGTGCCAGAGTGTCTGGAGTGTCTGTCTTTGCATTGTCATGTTGGTCTTGGAGTTTACTGCTATCAGGATTGAGTGGATGTGTCAGCTTCACTGGAGCCTCTCTTTCCCTTAGCCTAAGCACATTAACAAATCTAGTTCTATTAATGATTTACAGATAGATAGATAGATAGATAGATAGATAGATAGATAGATAGATAGATAGATAGATAGATAGATAGATAGATAGAAATTTTGTTTTTATTTTATGTAAAAGTTCATACTAAGTTGCAGAGTAAGTTGATTTAACTGATGTCATCCTGTACAGTGAGTGCAGGGATTTGAGTGTGCTACAGGAACAATCTTGGCTATGTAGTGTGAATGTGTACAAAAAAAACACATCACTTGGAAGAGCAAAACTCACTGTGCTCAACTCAGCATATTTACAATACAAGACAAAGAGAAAACAGACAGACAGAGAGAGAGAGAGAGAGAGAGAGAGAGCGAGAAAGAGAGAGAGTAACACATGCCTGGCTGTATTCCAGTGACCTCTCTCACCTCATCTGAGGGGAAATGAACTCCCCTGTGGAGGTTTGCAGTGAATGGAGTGTGTGGCAGTGTCTAATGGTATGAACTCATACAGATTCACTCAGAAATACTGCACTTGGCTCCCAGAGAGAGCCAGACAATCAGGAGACAATCAGGAGACTGGCCTCTGATGTCAAGAGACCAAACTTCACATCCTTTTCATGTTATATTCTGCTGAGTGAGTATTTGATCTTTTGGATTCATCCAAATACCCTAAGCCAGTAAAAAGTCATTTGTCTCTTTTAAGCTCTTTGATTGGGTGTGTCTGCTAAAGGCGGGAAACCCCAGGGGTTGCTTACCCCGGGTTGCCTAGGCAACAGGAAATGCTAGCTCGCTCAAACAAGAACAGAGAGTTAGCGAATGGGGAAAATGTCAGGAAATCAAATCTTGTGTTTCCTGAAGGGGGGGAGGGGGGGGGGCAGGGGGAGGCAAAAGAGAAAGCAGTTAGCTTGTCTGTGTCTTTCCCATGTGTGGAAGGGATTGGACATGAACATGAAGATTACTCCAGACTGAAGTCACTGTTCTCTCACCAACCTCTGCAGCCCCCACATTCCATAATGGATGAAACATCCTGTTACTCTTGTTTCTGACTGCAGGAACTACAGAAATAACTCAACCTGAGTCTTATTTTGGTCTCAGAGGCCTGCATCAAAGATTCCCACACTCAACAGTGTTATAAGGCCGTCATCTGGAAGTTTACTTTCACCGTCCTCTGTTTATGAGCTTACACAAGAGGGCCTGTCTGCACCCCTGACGTCATTTTTGGCAAAGGCTGTCACTTTGGTGTTGTCCTTTTCTGTCCTTCACTGGGCCTTTGGACGGGGGGGTGTCTGATAAAAGGCCTTCATCACGCTGGGGCCATAAAGCACTCAGACTTCCGTGCTCTCTGATACGTGGGGAGGGAAAGGAGGGGGGGGGGGGGGGTAGTGGTCAAACGCTGCTCAGAGTCAAGCGAACAGGCGTGGGTGGGGTGTGCGTTTCTGCATGTGTACTGGTGAGGGTGTGTTTGTGTTAGTTCATCTGTGTGCGTTTCTGCATGTGTACTGGTGAGGGTGTGTTTGTGTTAGTTCATCTGTGTGCATTTCTGCATGTGTACTGGTGAGGGTGTTTTTGTGTTGGTTCATCTGTGTGTGTGTGTTATATAAAGTCTGTGTTCATATTTGTTGTGGTAATGCTGGTAAATGATTGTGAAGAAGCTGCAGAGAGAAAATGAGAGAGTAAAAATATAGTCTAGTATATAGTAGTAATATAGTATAGAGAGAGAGAGAGAGAGAGAGAGAGAGAGGTAGAGAGTGTGTGTGTGAGAGGGAGAGAGAGAGAGAGAGAGAGAGAGAGAGAAACAGGAAGAGAGAGAGAGAGAAACAGACAGAGAAAGAAGAGAGTGGGAGAGGGAGAGGGAGAGAGAGAGAGAGAGAGAGGGAGAAACAGGAAAAGAGAGGGTGATAGAGAGAAAGAGAGAGAGAGAGAGAGAGAGAGAGAGAGAAACAGAAAGAGTGGGAGAGAGAGAGGGGGGGACAGAAAGAGAGAGGGAGAAATAGAAAGAGAGAGAGGGAGTGACAGAAAGAGAGAGAAACAGAGAGAAAGAGGGAGAGAGAGCAGAAATCCCTGGCTCCAGCCGTATGATGGCAGCTGTTGTTGTCTTCATGCCAAATGGACGTGTATGAGAATGTGCCAGAGGGTCTATCTTTCTCTCTCTCTCCTCTCTCCCACACATGCTGTTCATTAACGTTGAGCTGTAGTCACGTCCCAAAGACTCCCTCTCTCTCCTCTCCAGACCTCCTCAGCTGCTCCTGTAGCCAACTCCTAAGTCTCACATCCACCACTCACTGCACAGCTACACTCTCAAAACCTCTAGCACAAGCAAAGATCTCTCATTACAACCTCTTTCATATTTTCATTTCAACCCGCACTTCCAGCTGACTAACCCTTTAGTATAGTGTGTTTATAGTGCAGGGGTTTTTTTTGGTCTTTTTCTCTATTTTGGCTCTTGTTTCGTAGTATTAGGGCTATGTTAAGCCTCTGAGCAGACGGGAAAATCCCCCACCCCCAAAATCCCCATCCTTCCCCCAAAGAAAGAAAAAACCCCATCCCGTGTAAACACTGATATGCCCACAATTCACGGGAGGACGCTGCCGTGAGAGAGCAGTTTCAGGGGAAGTGAAATCCGCCTCCCTGTCTCTGTAATCACTGACACTGGATAAACCTGCAGTGTCTTGGGAGGATGTTTTGGAATCATACAGCCTCTTGAGCGGTATTCAGCATCCGTTGATTATTACAATCAGGTGTGAATTCCACAGATTAAGTTATTCCTTCAGGAATGATAAAAGAAAATGAAAAAAGAAACAGACAATACACTAGTTTACATTTGGTTGAAACATTCCTTGACCCTGGAAGTTTGAACGTCAGATGGTTGGACTGAACTTCTTCACTCATTCAGAGGGTTAGGGTTGACCTCTGAACTCGATCAGAGGGTGAGGGTTGAGCTCTGAACTTGATCAGAGGGTGAGGGTTGACCTCTGAACTTGATCAGAGGGTGAGGGTTGACCTGTGGAGTCAGATGGGTTTAAGGGTTGTGATTAGGATGTTGCACTGTTTGCGTAACACGTCCTGAGTCCCTCACTGTTCTTGGACCTGTGGAGGCTGTTTTTAGACCTATCCGTCTGATTCTATGATCAGACTGGATTCCACAAATTCATAATCGGATCATATGATTCATGTCCATATGGAATTATTAAACCACATTCACAGTAATGCTCTTTAACAGGGGTGTAGGGTTTGGAGTTGAATCTTACTCTTAGTGAAAAAAAAAAAACCTTACAAACAAACTGCTATGACACCTCAGATGTGCTTGCGGCATAGCTTTGGACACCATGAAAAAAATATGTATTTGTAGTTTGAGGTTTCTCTTTTGTTTTTATATATTTTTCTGTAAGTCGAGTCTTGGTCCTGATGCTCCAGATTTCCTGATGGTGTTCCCGTCAGCCAGTCACTGTGGTATTTGATTGGCTGAAGAGTTTTCGTTTTTCAGGAAAAACAGTAAGAGTTCAGCACTCCAGGACTGGACTTGGACACCTCTAATACAGGAGGACTGGTGTTTTTGCCCAGACCAACATTTGTCTTATAATCAAGAAATGTTAAATGTGTTTCCAAAGAACAATACATATCTCCTCTGGGTCTGTCAGCGCTTAGTCGTAATCAGAGACAGAGGACGTCACTCGTGTATTTCACAACCAGCCGTATGTATTTACTGGAAGGTTGTCTTCATTTCTTCTCATTTTGCCAAAACCGCCGTCTTACAAGTCCTCAATGTGTTGTTCACACCGCTCCAAGCAGCAGGCCCAGCTACAGTGCATTCAGCCCTACTCCTAACCTTCCCTCTCTAAAGAATACTGTCATGAGTGATCCCAGATCAGTAACTAAAGAACTGCTGTGTCATGTCCTGTCCCTTCACGCAGGCTGCTGAGTATAACGTGTTTGAGGGCTTGGAGCTCCGTGGAGCCCCGATGCTCGTTATCTGCCAAGGCAAGATTGTCTTTGAGGACGGGAATCTCCACGCCACCTCTGGCACTGGACGTTTCATTCCCTGCTCCCCATTCCCGGATTTCGCCTACAAACGCGTCAAAGCCCGGAAGCAGGTGAGCTTCGACCCGCCGCCAGCAAAGGCAAACTGGAATCTTCCAAAATGAAAAATAATAAATTAAAAATAAAAAAAATAACACATGAAAAATACATATACAAATACAAATTTAGATTGGTTAAAAGCGATGTCAACACATTTCAGTTCAAAAACAGGTTTGGATTTATATTTCTCCAGTCAGGCTTTATGTTCCTTTAACCAGGGTTTATATTTTGTTAAGCAGGATTTTGTACTTTTGCTTTAACTTTATTAGCTAGGTTTTATATGTCTATACCTAGCCTTTCATATATATATATATATATATACATATATATATAGATAGATAGATAGATAGATAGATAGATAGATATAGATATAGATATAAATATAGATATACCTTTAACCAGAGACACTGTGTCTTCTCTCCCTGACATAAACTGTATTCCAGTAATGAAAACTGGCCTGCTTTAAGCTAGGCTAGTGAATTGGAGTATGGCTGTATTTGCCTCCAGTGAATTGGAGTATAGCTGTATTTGCCTCTAGTGAATTGGAGTATGGCTGTATTTGCCTCTAGTGAATTGGAGTATGGCTGTATTTGCCTCTAGTGAATTGGAGTATGGCTGTATTTGCCTCCAGTGAATTGGAGTATAGCTGTATTTGCCTCTAGTGAATTGGAGTATGGCTGTATTTGCCTCTAGTGAATTGGAGTATGGCTGTATTTGCCTCTAGTGAATTGGAGTATGGCTGTATTTGCCTCTAGTGAATTGGAGTATGGCTGTATTTGCCTCTAGTGAATTGGAGTATGGCTGTATTTGCCTCTAGTGAATTGGAGTATGGCTGTATTTGCCTCTAGTGAATTGGAGTATGGCTGTATTTGGCTCTCCTCTAGTGAATTGGAGTATGGCTGTATTTGCCTCTAGTGAATTGGAGTATGGCTGTATTTGCCTCTAGTGAATTGGAGTATAGCTGTATTTGCCTCTAGTGAATTGGAGTATGGCTGTATTTGCCTCTAGTGAATTGGAGTATGGCTGTATTTGCCTCTAGTGAATTGGAGTATGGCTGTATTTGCCTCTAGTGAATTGGAGTATGGCTGTATTTGCCTCTAGTGAAAAGCGGAGCTCTGGCCCCTCTGTGGTGCCAATGGCGAGCATCAGTGGAGAATGTGACTGTGATCTTTTCAGGTTCAAAATGCAGGCTCTGTTCCCCTCCGTGCTCTTCCCCTAAGGACAAAAATAGTTACGCCCACACCAGCACTGCGCAATGAATCGGACAACAGGGGCAGTTGTCTGGGAGATGCCCCCTCCTGCTGGGGTGCACTGTGGTGTAGTGGTGAAGCAGAACTCTTTTCTGAGCTCATTTAAAGTCAGACGTTCAGAGTCAAATCTGTACAGGACGCTGTGTATCGTGTTTATGCCGTGAGCTAATTTAGATCAAATTATAAAATACCCATTACCACATTATTTCCACTGCCCCTAAAATCTAAAAACTGGTATCATTAGGAAGACAACAATAAATACTGACCCTTAGAGGAGCGCAAACAGCTCTCACTAACAACACACACAGATCATTTTAAGAGTTTTCACAAAAAAAAACCCTGAACATCGTAAGAGTCTTAACAAAAAACACACACAGATCATTTTAAGAGTTTTCACAAAAGAAAACCCTGAGCATCGTAAGAGTCTTAACAAAAAACACACACATAGATCATTTTAATAGTTCTCACAAAAAACACACACACACGCACGCACGCATGCACACACAGATCATTTTACATCCTCACAAACAAAAAAACACACACGCTTATCAAGTTCTCACAAGAAAACATACACACAGATCATTTTAAGAATTCTCAACAAAAAATCAAAAGGAAAAAAAAAAAAACCCACACTGATCATTTTAAACAGTAGCAGGCTAGTCATGGACCTCAATTCACTAAGACTACCGCTGGATGGTGGAGTGGATCGACTGTCTTAGCAGGAGTAATCAGTGAGCTTTTACTGGTTATCCTGGTAGCACTGGTAATGAGGTTGTTTGTATGAAAAATAACATTATC
Source organism: Chanos chanos (assembly GCF_902362185.1). Lineage (NCBI taxonomy): Eukaryota > Metazoa > Chordata > Actinopteri > Gonorynchiformes > Chanidae > Chanos > Chanos chanos. Next base: position 1,619,445 of record NC_044510.1, read on the forward strand.
GGCATGTTTGCAAAGTAGGCTACTGCATCAAATGCTTGTGGTCGTAAAAAAAAAAAAAAAGAGAGAGAAAGAAATGGTGTGTTTTGGAAAATTTCTGCACCACAGAGAGAAACAAGGGCTGATGAGTAGGAGGGGAGGTCTCTCAGTCCACATCCGTAACTCAGCCACGGTGAACAAGGCCTTCCAAAAAGAAATGCCACAAGGTTTTATGGTCATTATGCAACTCATTGACATTTCCTTAACATTTGTTCTCATTATAATTGTTATTTTTGTTATTTAATAAAAAGAGATGCCGTTCCATTAAAATAAACTGTCAGCATCCAATATTCAGTGTAGTCTGTGATAGGACTTGTTTTTTCCTGTCTTTCTTTATGTAAGTTGGCACTTCTGAGGGCAGTGCCCAGGGGAATGTATGATGGTCCCGTGGCTGAATTCTCACCCATGTCGCGGGGAGGCACTCCGTCTGCGTCTGCCCGTACCTCTCCCACCAAGACGGCCCCAGTGAGGAACCTCCACCAGTCTGGGTTCAGTCTAGCAGGTACACAAAACCTTAATCTCTCACACTTGTCCTCTATAGTCCACTGCACCCTCAGTACCTCACTACACAACTCTGTACAGACACTCTTATGACATGTGAAAGGCATCATAACTTTATTGCTTTGCACATTCATATCTGAACCATTTCCAAGAAAGCCTTTGGATGACTTGGAAGCTGTAGAGTTTACAAGCACATCTGTGTTGAACGAGTCCAACGCTGAGGTGTTGTTGGCAGTTAACAGTGTGTTGAAGCACATGCTGTTTGGGAAGAGGTGTTACACATCTTTTTATTTTTAGCTAGTTACAGAGAAGACTTCACTTCTCAGGGTTGGACAAACATGTTTCTATAAGCACACCGGTGTGCGTTTCACTTTACCCATACAACACCCACAGACAGACTGCCCCATACTGGATCAGGACCTCCCACCTTCCTGTGTTGTCAGGTTACCCAGTTGTTTCATTAAATACTTCTTACCAGTGCAGTTTTAAAGATGTCCTCTACCCCAGCTTAACCACATACAAGGTCATCTGACAAGGTCGGATCTGAGGTATTACCTTACTATAGAGCGATGTGACATGCTGGCACAATTAAAACTCAGTGGTAATGTTCTCAACAGCCATAGTCTGTACACACAGTTGTTGTTGTTGTTGTTGTTTTTTTTAAGAATATACAAGTAATTCTAGGTCCATTTGAGGCCTGATAAAGTAAATCTATGTCTGAATTATTGAAGTGCTGATACAGCAACCTCTCTCTGTCTCTGTCTCTGTCTCTTATTTGGTTTTGTATCAGTGGCAGTGGCTGTAGGGGATGTCTGTAATCAGTGAATGCCTAGCTAAAGCCGTCGGCAGGTAGAAGGCGGGTAAACAGCCCGTCAAACAGAAGCTGTGTTAATGTTGCTTTGAGGGAACAGTTTAAGGCCAGTACACTTATAGAGAGTGATCTTCACTGGAAAATATGTCTTTGTGTCTGTGTAATAAAGATGGAACTCACTCCGCTCTGAGAGAGCAGGGGGTTGCCCTAGACTGTATTTCATGTTCTGCACTGCTCTCTTGTGGAACTGTCTTTTGTTTTGGTTTGTCTGGGAACACCCCTTGTAACCAAATACCTATAGGCTAACCTCCATACTCAGACACATATGTACAAACTCACACACACAAACACACACACAGTTTCTCTTTCTCCCTCTCCCTCTCTCACTTACTTGACCCACACATATTTGTTTGCACATTAAAAGAATCAAGTCTTTTTTCACATGAAGAGACATCTTTACTGTGACACTGCATTTCTCATTTAACCTGCAACACTCCAGCACGTCAATTTAATCCCATGATAATCTTAATTTAATCCCATACTAGTTCACGTTATTCCTCCAAATCAAGGTGAGGTTGTGTCAAGGGCACATGGGTAAACCATGATTACATGTTCATGTAATGGGGTGTACATGCACTCAACAACATATTCATCAGTCCCATATAAGCATGATGTGTTTCATGTCATTTATTAAAATACAAATATGTTTATGCACCAACTCATTATACATTACAGGTCATCACAAGGATTTCATACGTGGTTAGAATCAACTTCATTTTTTGTTTTTTTTTACAGTGTATGGTAATATCTCTCTCTCTCCCTTTCTCCTTCACACTCACTGTCTCTGTCACTATGCAGGTCCAGAAGAGGCCCCAATTAGGCCAGGTGGACGGCGTATTGTGGTGCCCCCTGGTGGTCGCTCCAATATCACATCCCTCAGTTAAACGAGGAGAGAGAAAAGAGATCAAATAAACAGATAGGATTTTGAGAGGGAAGGGTGGTAGTGAAAAGAAATAAAATAAAGAAGAAAAAGACATGTGGAGCACTGAATTCTCAAGCCTTTTACCTGTACCTTAATAATCCCTCATCCCCTGCTTTAGCTTTCAATAGTATAGTAACCCTTCTCCCAGGGACGACCCTACCAAAACAATCTGCAACGTAATACTGACCAAATAAAGATCAAAACATTTATTACTTTTGTACTATGAGTTATTTCCAAACAGGGTGTGAATAATTATGGAAAAACTGGAATGTTTTACTACAGAAGACATTTTTCAGACATGCTCTGGGGTCAGATAGAGAAAGTTTGGGTGATTGTTCTAAAAAAAAAAAAAAGTCTGCACTGTTCGTTTGAAACCACATTGACATGAAAGAGAGGAAAATTTGTCTTCTTTTTGGCTGAAAATGTAACTTCCAGGAGAAGGAATACTATCCAATCTAGAATGTTCCCTCCCCCATCCTTTTTGACCGTGTGATCTTTTTTTTTCCTTGTCTGCAAATAAACTCATGCGAATGAAACATGAAATATTGTCAGCTTTTGGTAGGGGACAATGTGAGTATGGTAGTTTAAACACAGCTTTGTGAGTGATGTTGTTGTTGTTTCCTTTTGGGTTTTGGGGCCAGGAGAAAAGAGTGTGTTATTCATTACTGTAGTAAGAAAGAGAAATGAAGAGGAGAAAAGCATCTGGTACACTTCTATGTAAGAATGCAAAGACGTGATTTTTTTTTTTTTATGTAGCACTCTCTCATAGCTGTACATTGTGAGGAAACCTCTTCATATTTGCTTGTCTGCCTTAAGATCGATGCAAAGGCCATTCAAGCCAGTGACTTGGCATGGCTTCTAGAAACAGCACATGTAGCCCACAAGAAGCTGAATAACCCTGTGAATCAGTAACAATAAAGTTGATGTTGAAAACCTGCCATAGGAAAACAGCAATTCACATTTCACCTGTTTTTTTCCCCCTTTGTTTTGTTTTAGATGATTTAGAAATTTAAGCACGAAGTGTACCCTGGAATGTAGGGCAGTGCATTTAACAAGGTATTCATGCAAGAAAACTTTTCTCTGTAGTCATTACCAGTATACTTACTCACAGCTAGCTGCCTAGCATTCAAAACAATTTTCCCAGTCTGCTTAAGTCCAGAGGGTTACACTTGGCAAGACTGTCTCCAGAATCGCCCAGAGAGACGGCAGAGTCCTGAGGTGACCTGCTCTCCTAATGACACGACTGTTTTCCGCACGGAAAAGGTTCCACAGCTGTTTTTACTAATGCAGAAACCAAAACAGGTAAACCACCAAAGGAAGTAAAATACGTGCGTCTGTGAAAAAGTGTCCGTTTGTCAAAATATTATCGGACAATTGATTGGATTGATGAAAATTGGATGTCAGCCATGGGTCAAAGAATTGTTTTTGTCTCACGTAGAGGTTGGCTAATCTGCCATACTCTTAAGAACACGGCAAAAAACAGAGAGCCAAAAGTGTTATAGAAATTAGGAGCCCTGATTTTATTGGACAGTTTACAGTACGTTACATGCCTGTCTGAGTCATTTTTAGCTCACAGATTGGAGTCAACACCGTGTGCTTCATTAAGGCAAGGAACAAAGCTTTAAGTTTCATCATTTCATTCAAATATTTTACTTTACTAACCAAACAACAGAGGAAAAAGAAGAGACATGTTTCACAGACATGGAATTGTGAAAAGGGTGGTCATTATATTTATGATTAATCTTTGTTTAAGTTTGTATGGGTTTTTTTTTTTTTGGTCTGGTTTTTTTTTGGTTTGTTTATTTGAGGTTTCTTTTATTTGTTTGTTTTTTTTTACTACTGTGTCAGAAAAAGGAAAACAAAATTTAATGGCAGAGGGAAAAAAAAAACAAAGTGTTGTGAGAAAACTCAATAAACATGAGTTGCAAACATTGTCGCTGGTACATTCTGTGGTACATATTGTGTTTATATTTCTATGTACTCTGATAACTGTGCACGTTTACTCAATAAGAGTTACAAACTATGGGTTCAGTACACACAAACCAAAAAAACAAAAAAGTAAAACAAATATTGGCCATTGGTCTGAGATTCACCCTCTGTCATTGCTTACTTCCAACCAAGAAGGGAAAAAAAAAGTTTACCAAAAGTGCAAAAGGCCAAAGAGGGAGCCAAAGCAGCGAAGAGGGAGACTATGTGTATAAACACTTAGACACACTGGGTATAGCAATGATAAACCGAAACACACAGAGGCCTGGAACAGAAGGCTAGGAATATGATATATAAAGAGGTCTATATATTGACATATTCTGCCATCTAATAGATCTTGGGATGTACATCAGTTAGTGACTGATGCACAAAATAATTAGGAGAGGTAACCCAAAGACTGACAGTGACATATAGATAAAATGTGTACATAAATGTAAAAAGTAAAAACACAATGTGATATATGAATAAATGTTTAAATTGGACATTAGACAAGCCATGAAAACATCTTCAAAGAGAACCTGGAATTATGATTTTTCACATACGCTGGAGCTTTGTACTATTGTCGTTGTTGTGGGACAAATCACAGTTCCAGGTCCATAATTCTCCGCGCTGCCTGCAGCGGACTGACCCGGTCAAGGCTGGTACTCCCAGCGTCTGTGTCGAAAGAACAGACCCAAACCTATGAAACGAAGGCAACGGGACAGCTCACCGGAGACCATTTTGCTTGTTTGTGTGTTGTTGACAGTAAGTCAAATGACTAAGAGTACATAAGAGAACATCGCTTGCTGTTTTAACAGCACTAATGAACTGTGGGAAAGCTAGAACAGTGGCACTGACAGGAGGCTCTCTCACCTGTGATGTTAAAGATCCTCTTTCCCACACTGGTGTTTCTCATTGTCCTCCTTCTTCTCTGGCTCTTTTTGTAGGATTTTTCCATCCTTCTGTTCTCTCCACTTCAATCTGATGTCCCTTGATGCTCCCCATGCAATCAGTTCCTCTCTTATCTGCTCTGAAATCTGTGAAACATGCTTTTGACCGTCACTTTTCATGGGATTTGTACACATTGTATCCTGCACTGTAAACATATGACAGTCTCCATGGGAACAGAGAATGACCAGACCTCAGCACAGCACCACATTACACATAACATCCACCCATCTACATACACAAACACACACACACACACTGTAGACAAAGAATATAGAGTCTAGCCTGGACTCACCTTGTCTAGGAAATCTCCATCTGCTATTTCCCTTTGACCTGGTTTGACCTTCAGTCTCACTTTCACTACTTGGCCTCTCTGATCTGTGTACAGTGCCAGGGTGAGAAAGGCAGAGACAGGGAGGGAGGGAGTGGCAGAGAGAGAGAAAGAGACAAACAGATGAAGAAAAATAGGGTCATATCGAGGAACGTGACCAAGAATCCGTCATACAGAAATCAGAACACCTCACTACACTGATGACAGACAAAAATATTTTCACCACGGGCAACAAAACAGCAGATCAAATCTACTGGAGGAGCCCCCATACCAACACGCATTGCCACGTTCAAATTCAATACTTCCCGTTTACTGCCATAAAAGGTTTTTACTGTTCATCGGATAGCCCTCGTGTCAGTGGTCACATACAGCATGCAGTGTAACCAGAGGAGCAGAATCAGAGCTCTGTCAACAGCCCGCATTTTTCCATGTCAAAGATCTTACTGTAGTCACAGCCGTAATGTTTAATATTTCATCTTTCATCTCTTCACCCTTCGTCTTTTACTTCAGTATTGTTCTATTTCTTAAATTTCCTTTCCAATCTGTTTCTCACTGTTTTATTGTTCATTTATCTGTATGTTCTCTGCTTAAAAAAGCGCCCTGATGCTCCAACACATTTCAGATTTGCAACTAAGGTTTGTGTACATAAAGTTTGTTTTGGATAGTTAATCAAATCGCCCAATACTTCAAACTGTTGAGATGTACCTGACAATAAGCTGGTTCCCTGAATTTTTCAGTCAAAGTCTTTATATGTTTCGCTTTAAAGCAAGACATGGCATGTACCAAAAAACAGTATCGATTCATGTAAACTGGCATTGTAACTCAGATATTCGAGGCCTTTTCAAAGTGTTTTCTGACATGTTGGTGTTGGATAGAACGGCTTATCCTGCAGGTTCGACACAGATAGAAGATTACGAAAAATGCGCCAAAACTTCGCATTCCCTTGATTTATTTAAACAAAAAAACAGTTAAAATGATCAAGATTGAGTGACACACCGCTTTGGCAGTAGAAGTGGAATCTGGCGTCGCAAGACCAGTCATGCCACCCCGTTCGGTCATAGACCACACACGGTTTCACTTGTCCCCATTCATCGGGCTGGTCATGGTTCCAGTTGATGACTGAAGAAATGCTCCCATCCGACCATTTCCAGGTGTCTCTGAATAGACCAATCCAAACGCAGCAACCTGACGGCACCACACTGGAGATCTGCTCGTTCTCTGCCTTGCTCCTTATGGTAACCAGATCTCGGCCCTCCTCTCGGCAGTGTCTCTGGGCCTCAGACCAGGTTTTTGACTCAGAATGGAGTTTGAGTGTTTGATTTTTCTCTGTAAAAAGAGCATAGTCTTAATATTCCAGTTAGAGGGATTAGTTCTCACATTTATAACTACAAGGTCACTGTACTGTCCACTATTTAAAAAAAAAAAAAAAGGACTAAATTCCATCTACTGTACTCAAACAATGGTGGCCCCTAAGAGGTAAACAAAACAGTAAAAAAAACAAACAAACAAACAAATAAATAAATAAATAAATAAATAAATAAATAAATAAATAAATAAAGTGAAGTGATCATAGATATGGTGTCAAACATGTAGCTAGATTACCATGACCATACACATTAGTAGTTAAACATACACTGCCCAGAATCTTAAACTAGGGGAGACCGGGTGTGTCCATCACACATTTTACTCTTCAATGTGTACCCCCAGCTTCAGAACATCTTAAAAGACTCATTTAAACAATCAAAAGCTTGAAGTCTTAGGGGAGAGAAATCTGCCTACTGTTTATTCTCATAATTTAATTCAACAAATTATACTTTAGACCAAGTAAATAATCAGTCTACAAATTAGTCTACACATGTCTGAGACGAAGACAATAATACAATGTTTTAACATCTGACAACCAGCGTCTCCCATACATAATAAGGCAACATCCCCCACTCAGAGTCTTTCTACTTGGTAACTGGTGCGTATTTTGACATAGAAACAAAAACTAGGACTAAAGGATTAATCGATTTCAATTCCAAATCGCGATTTGATACAATGCGATTAGCAAATCGCAAAAGGCTGCGATTAACGATATAGCCCACGTTGTGCGGCTCATCTGACCTTGGATTTAAAGTGGAGTGTCAGTGGTTTTACAAATTCATGCCTTTCTCCTTGTGTGACAGTTATGCTCACTAATCAGAAGTGACACAAGGCGACTGCCTATACGCCAACCGACAACAAACGTGGAACCCAGGTGCAGAAACACGGCCTCCACTGAGCCAGAAGCAACGTTAAAAAATTTATTTATTTATTTATTACACTTAATACAGTCAGAGCTTTTGTGATAATTGTTCTATGTTTGATTGTTCTATGCCAATTAAGAAAATGTAATAAATACATGTTGGAAGCAGGGTTTGATTTGTTCTTGCCGGTCCGGTGTCCGGAAAGAATACTTTCCCAGACAAATTTGAAACTTACAGGTCACGTGTCAATAACAGTCTATGTTACATACGCAAATACAGTATAATGTACACCTAGGCTGACGAAAAAAACGACAACCTCAAATCAGTTTGACTACTTAATGAACACTAACGATTGAGCAAAACCAACATTAGCCGCTAAAATGTAGGCTATCACCAAACGTAACCTGTGACATCCCTGTCCCGTTTTTTTTCTCTCTTTTTTTTTTTAAGGCTAAACCAAATTATGGAGACCCCTAAAGTTCAGGGTGGGGATTATTTTTTTGAGCTACTTTTGCATTCCCTCGCACAGTTTGACATTCACTACAGTTACATGCAGGCTACCTTTCTGTGCAACTCTTCATCTTGTCCTGGCAGTAAAACTATATCTGCATATTTAATGCCAAGTTTAAAGTAAAATTCTATGAGCTGATCCATTGTTGCGTTGCATGCTAAGAGTGGCAAACAGCGTAAGAGTAGTGGGATCGCAAAATGTATTGCGTGAGATTACAAAATTTATTGCGAAGGAACACTAAAAAAAATCCCCACCATGACGCTTAGGGGCCCCCGTATCGAATGGCCTATAGGCTACCAGATAATATTTTATTTGATCCTTTTTTTCATTGCGGCAAAATCCTCTGCTGAGGACTTGAAATCAAACGTATCCAATGCGTCTTTGCAGACTGCAATGTGCATAGGCCGCGTCACTCTCTCCTCCTCCAGACGACTGACCCGGGCTTCCACACTGCGAAACACCTCACGAATTTCGCCCTGCGAAAGTTCACTCTGGGGGCGTGGACACGAAAACAGCAAACAAGTCGCCTCGCTCAAAAGTTCGAGTGCTTAAATGTCTGCAGTGGTCTATTTGCCCCGACCAGAGCCGTTGAGAGAGTTTTTTCTACTGCTCTGGCCCAGACTAAGTTCATGTTACATGTAAAGAACAACCTGGGTTGATGTAGACACAAATGGTTGCCCATACATCTTTTAATCATATACATGTTTTCATGCTACATGTAGCCTTTAGTCTCCGCCATTTTGGTCTAACTTTTTGTTACTCCCACCTCTCTAGAAAACGTCACCTACAAAACACATCAAGCTGAATTGGTTCTCACTTGATCAAAGATGGCAGCCACAGATTCAACCACACGAACCTGTCCCTTGAACTCTCGAAGCAGGAAAAAAAAAAAAAAACTGGATCACTGCTACATCTCAATTACATCAATTACGCTTACCCTGCATTCCCGAGGGTTCCTCTGGGGAAGTTCTACCACGCGGTGTTACTCCTCATACCAAAATACAGACAAATGCTGAAGTCCATTGAGAAAACATCCAAATCTGTCCGGTCCTGGTCCACTGATGCCACTGAAACGCTTTGTGGGTGCCTCGATTGCACTGATCGGAATGTATTTAGATTAGCTTGCAACTCCCTCAATGAGTTCGCGAGCATACATCAAATTCTGCTAGGAAATGTGCATCCCTACCAAAACTGTGACATTCTATGGCAATACAAACCCTGGTTCTCCAAAAGAACTACACCCTCTACGCAGAGAAAAGAACTGGGCGTACAAAAATGGAGACAGGGATCGATATAGAGCAACCAAATACAAGTTGCGTGCTGCAATAAGAAAAGCAAAGTCCAGCTATGCAACGAACTTGGAACAACAATTCTTGTCCAGTGACTCCAGATCAATATGGAAAAATCTTAAGGACACGACGTATTACAAGAAACACCACGGCTCCCCTCCAGATAGTGACCCAAACCTCCCAGATAAGTTAAATGAGTTTTATGCTAAACCTATTTTAAAGTAAAGTAATCGACGTCGTTTTTATGTGCATTAAAATGTTTTCTTAAGTTTTAAGTGTAGTTTTCCTGGTCTGTCTGGCAGGAGCTGTGATGCGCCTGGCTCGCTGCGTGCCTGATCTGTGTTTATTATATATTTTCTCTATCAGCAATAAAAGCAAAGTAGACCCAGTCCAGTAGTGGCGTTACGTAATTCATCATCGCACAACACAACCCAGACAGATGGGAGAAAACAAACAGAAACAAATTTCGCCGTCTCAATTTCGCTTGTCATGGCGAATTCGCCTCCAATTTCACCAGATTTCGTCCCCGTTGAACCTGAATGAGAGCGAAGCGGAATTCGCTACAGTGGAAGCGTACCGGATAGCGTTCGTTATAGCCACGTTTTGTATGAGCATTATTACCGGACAATTTTACCGACAAGTTTTTACCAGGCAAAAAACGGTAACTACGGTAACGGAAACCCTGGCTGGAAGCAATTCATAGCTTTAAGTTCTCAATCCTTTTATTAAAATATACAGCAGTTCATATTTTGATGGTATTTCATGTGGTAATGCTCCATCACACAGTGAATACTGAACTGAAGCTTGACTTTAAACAATTATATCCCAAATCAAATTGCAATCGCAATATCTGTCAAAAAATTCGCAATTAGATATTTTCCCCATCATAACCGTCAAATCCCAAACCAGCTTTAGGATGTTTGAGTACACTTGATACAGCTCACAATACTTGCAAATTGTGTTTGAAGATTTAAGACACTTCATTTGACTTATGCGCGTTTTTTTTTTTTTTAGCCTCGCTGTAAACCACTTGTTCAAAATTGGTTCAAATCAGCTGCACTGCAGGTGTTTTAAAAAAACAACAAAAACAAAAACAGTGAAACACATGTTTAGCCAATATACTCACCATGCGAGCAAATGAAAGAGTAGTTCGAGTCACAAGGAACATCATTCCAGGTCCCGCTGCTGCACATTACAGCACAGGCCTCTTGCAAGTTACTCGGCTGATTAACAGCCCAGTTTGTGAATGTTACGTTGAACGTTTTCCCTGACCACCTCCAGCTCTCGATGTCATTGTACAGTCCGATCCAACCGTATTTCCCAACCTGATTCATCTGATTTAATTCCTCCGGGTTTGTAACGGAAGCCAAGTCACTGTACGCGTCCCTGCAGTATCTCTGAGCTTCATACCAGTTCATCTCCTGTTCTATGAAGTGATAGCGACGAAAGCTTGAACAAAATCTGCATAGCCCTGCGAATGAAGGTTCACAATGAGCTCCATGTATACTTTTGGAGGTGAGAGACAAGCGAGAGGGGAGGGTTTGATTTGTACCACTGTAAACTCACTCGATCACACTTTAATGACAGGAAGATTAAAACCACAATTAACCTTTTCCTCAAATCAGAGCCGGAGCCAACGGAATACGAATGGGGAGCAGCTGAAATGCAGAGAGGGGGCGGGGACTTAACCCAACAAATTACCCCTTTTCCCATCATATTTTAATATTTGTTCCACCAGCGCGATCATTTTGCATAATTTAAATTAACCAGTCTGTTCAGTTTAGAATTATGCTGCAGTGGCTATTAGTAGTGAAAAAACTACGAAATTAGCACAGCCGGCCCTCCGTATCCGTGGGGGACTGATTCCAGGACTTCCCGCGGATAACAAAATCCGCGGATGCTCAAGTCCCTTCTATAAAGTAGCCGAGTATTTGCATACAACCTACGCACATCTTCCCATATACTTTAAATCATTTCTTGATTACTTATAATACCTCATACAATGTAAATGCTATGGGCGTAGTTGTTATACTGTTTTGTTTTGGGAATAATGACGAGAAAAAAAACAGTGTGTACATGTTCAGACGCGGCCATCGTGGGCCTAATTATATAAAACACATCAGCAACAACGTAACATTTTCTTTCTTTCAGCACTTACAGACTGCTTTCGTTTAATGCCCTGAGAGAGAAATGCACAGAATAAAACACAGTATTTAAAATACAAGTCCATAGAAAATATAAACAAATAAAACACACATTTTTAAACATAAATAGCGAACGAAGGAGACGCAAGGCGAGCAGCGCTCAGTTGGCGAGAAAAAATAGCTTTAATTTACGAGGCAATAATTTCCACTTTCCTTGGAGATTAGCCAAATTAGCGGATTAATTTCCCTAATCTGTTACTTTCCCCCTTGTGTTATAGGCATGATTTCTCCAAACATTTCTTTCACCTTGAATGTGATACAGAACAACTTTTGCTTGTATCTTATATTCATGCATTCCATTCGATACCCCTCCCCCCCAAACAAACAATTTCTCAAAGGAATGAAAAAGAAAACCTTACCTAGAAAGAGTACAAGCAGGGATGTTTTCCAGTCCATTTCTCTCTCTTTCTCTCTCTCTCTCTCTCTCTCTCTCTCTCTCTCTATCTCTTAAATATAAAAATCAGCTTCCTGTTCAGTGATCAAAATTTGACTAATTTTCAAATAACAGGAGTGGCCATGAACTGACTCTGGAAACTGGATACAAGTGTAGGCAGCTCTATATAGATATCCAAATCATAATCAAAATCATAGTCAGCAAACGGGCAAGGTCTGGCACACTATAAACTGGCTACTGGGGGCTAGGCGGATCAAAGTCAAGTGTAAGCAAAGCTTCACACACCAGATGGCTAAACAGAGAGAAAAGGGTTACCATGGCTAACTGGGAACAAGGCTAAATCAGAGAACCAGGCCTGACAAGGCTAAAACAGAGGACCAGGCCTGACAAGGCTGAAACAGAGGGCCAGGCCTGACAAGGCTGAAACAGAGGACCAGGCCTGACAAGGCTGAAACAGAGGGCCAGGCCTGACAAGGCTGAAACAGAGGACCAGGCCTGACAAGGCTGAAACAGAGGGCCAGGCCTTGACAAGGCTAAAACAGAGGACCAGGCCTGACAAGGCTAAAACAGAGGGCCAGGCCTGACAAGGCTAACACAGAGGACCAGGCCTGACAAGGCTAACACAGAGGACCAGGCCTGACAAGGCTAAAACAGAGGACCAGGCCTGACAAGGCTAAAACAGAGGGCCAGGCCTGACAAGGCTGAAACAGAGGGCCAGGCCTGACAAGGCTGAAACAGAGGACCAGGCCTGACAAGGCTAAAACAGAGGGCCAGGCCTGACAAGGCTAAAACAGAGAACCAGGCCTGACAAGGCTAAAACAGAGGACCAGGCCTGACAAGGCTAAAACAGAGGACCAGGCCTGACAAGGCTGAAACAGAGGACCAGGCCTGACAAGGCTGAAACAGAGGACCAGGCCTGACAAGGCTAAAACAGAGGGCCAGGCCTGACAAGGCTAAAACAGAGGACCAGGCCTGACAAGGCTGAAACAGAGGACCAGGCCTGACAAGGCTGAAACAGAGGACCAGGCCTGACAAGGCTAAAACAGAGGACCAGGCCTGACAAGGCTAAAACAGAGAACCAGGCCTGACAAGGCTAACACAGAGGACCAGGCCTGACAAGGCTAAAACAGAGGGCCAGGCCTGACAAGGCTGAAACAGAGGACCAGGCCTAACAAGGCTAAAACAGAGGGCCAGGCCTAACAAGGCTAAAACAGAGGACCAGGCCTGACAAGGCTAACACAGAGGACCAGGCCTGACAAGGCTAAAACAGAGGACCAGGCCTGACAAGGCTAAAACAGAGGACCAGGCCTGACAAGGCTGAAACAGAGGACCAGGCCTGACAAGGCTAAAACAGAGGACCAGGCCTGACAAGGCTGAAACAGAGGACCAGGCCTAACAAGGCTAAAACAGAGGGCCAGGCCTAACAAGGCTAAAACAGAGGACCAGGCCTGACAAGGCTAAAACAGAGGGCCAGGCCTAACAAGGCTAAAACAGAGGACCAGGCCTGACAAGGCTAACACAGAGGACCAGGCCTGACAAGGCTAAAACAGAGGACCAGGCCTGACAAGGCTAAAACAGAGGACCAGGCCTGACAAGGCTAAAACAGAGGACCAGGCCTTGACAAGGCTGAAACAGAGGGCCAGGCCTGACAAGGCTGAAACAGAGGGCCAGGCCTGACAAGGCTGAAACAGAGGACCAGGCCTGACAAGGCTGAAACAGAGGGCCAGGCCTGACAAGGCTAAAACAGAGGACCAGGCCTGACAAGGCTAAAACAGAGAACCAGGCCTGACAAGGCTAACAGGGTTACTAAGAACAAGACTAAGAAGGAACAACGTTAACAGAGCGACAAGGGAAAATAGGAACTGACATCCAGGTCAGTAGGCCACTGATGACAAGCTTAAGACTTCACAAAGGTACATAGGAAAACACAGGGGTATATATACACAGACACAATGAGAGAACTAACTAAGGACAGGTGCACAGAGCTTTTGGGGAAAAAGTTGGTCAGTCAGTCAGATCCAACTTGGCTTTGATTGGCCAGAAGACAGAGAGGTCAGGACTGAGACCTGACAAATGGCTTTCTCAGTGTTGGGGGTAATGAGTCACAAAGTAATGATTTACTGTAATCATAGCCGTACTTTCCTCCATAACGAAGTAAAGCATTACAGTTACTGGATTATTAAAATGTCCTTCCCTGCGTGAAACATTCTTTTGAAAAGGCATGTGTTTCATGCTGAATATTTAAATTTAGCGTATAAAACGGATTGTTCTGGTTCTGGGTGCCAGTTGGTCAATACAGTGTTCTAGCTATGTTAAAACAGGCCTACATGATTATAGAAGCAGCTATGATGCGACACACACAATTATGGTAAAAAGGTGCTTCTATAATATGACTACCCACTGTCACCAAGGAGAGATTGGGTCCTTGACAGTAGCTCCCGTTAAATGGGACAAGACTGACCACTGGTTATTTAGCTAGTTAGCTACCTGAAAATACAGTGTAGCCAACCAGGACAATAATATGGGAGCTTTAATGTTACTTTTAATCACAAAATACAGATAACGCAGCTGTTGGCTGATGATACCAAAACGTATTACTAGGTCTTTTTGGCTGATGGACTACAGTGATTCAAAAGCAATTCTTGTGTGTCTGTTAAACAGAGCACAACAAAGCACACAACATACTTTTCTCACTAACTTCGCCATAATCAAATTATTAATCAAACAGGATTTTTGCAGAGTATGATTAATCACCATCTCTTGTTGACTGTTGATGACAAAAGCTCCCCATCATAAGTAACCTATTGTCCTCCACCTTTATCAGTCCTGAACATCAGACATCTTCATGACATGCAAACCTGTGGGTATCTTTCGTCATGTTGCTAGCTGTGTTGCAGTATTGTGTATGCTGCCGTCACATTTTATTATGCAAATATATAACCCATATGCCTCAGCCTGTGTTGTTTGGGCCAGTCCATCACCAACCTGTCTGAACATGTCAACCGTGACATATTTGCATAGGAAAACAAAAAAAGAACTCATTCTCACCAATACTGTCTGTTAACGGTGACAGGCAAAAACGCAGTCGCATTCTCTGTGGTCCACAGAGCAAACAAATCCAGACTGGAAAGCAATAAACAGGTCAAAATTAACAAGGTAAGAATTTTGGTTTTCAGATTGCAGACTTACACAAACTAGCTCAGAGAAACACACTGTCACAATCTGACAAAGAACAGGTACAGACACATGACTTAAATACACAGAACAATTAACAGCAGAGACAGACTACTGGAAACAACCTCCACCCCCCTCCCAGATAGATCAAAGTCAAGAATAAGCAAAAGTCTACAAAAGGCTTAACAAGGCTAACTGGGAGCAAGGCTTTAGTGAAAACTCTGAGTTTGTTAACCCTAAAATAAAGGAAACTCTGGTTTTTCCGTTCCAGAAAGCGAGGTAACTCAAACTCTGGCTCAGTTACCGTGGTAACTGACTCTGTGCACCTAACCTGCTCGCTGGCAGGTTTTCTTCAAAAAACCCTGAGTTTCTCCCTAACTCCTCCCTCCGGCTGAACCTGAAGCAGCTGTCAAACATGGCGTCTCCTTTCGTCACTAACCCGATCGGTGTTGAAGTCAAATTAATTCTCATAGCCTTACGTTGGGAGAGGATTTTGAGACCCCAATTAGATGTATTATCATTTCCTGGGTGGTATTCCAGAAAGCAGGTTTAACAGATTCTGAGTTTAATCCTGAACTCAGAGTTGATGAACCCTGAGATGGGAAACTCTGCCACAGAGAGAGATTCAGAAAGGCTACAGAGGTTTACATCTTAATATTATGTATGGTAGCTACTGATATTTCTCTCCCAATTTAAGTGTTTTTACACTTATTGCAAGTCGCTTTGGCTAAAAGCGTCTGCTAAATACCAAATTGTAATTTGTACATTATTGTGTGGAATTTTGAGATTAAAAGGGATGACACGGTCTAATCCTTTAGAACAGAGCATGACTAGGCATTACCAGGAGGAGAGTCCATCAACCTCCACAGCACAGATTGACCCAGTGAGATGTTCAGTAAATGCCAGGTTAATTCTGCATGTAGAACTGTAGAATTTAATGTCATCCTTATGTTTTCTCAGTTACCAGTAAAGGAGTTATATAAAATGCATCTCCTGAAGAAAATGGCTAAAACTGACTTGGAAATGGAGTACTTGGAGTGGCAGCTGCTCTCTGATCTAGATTAAAAAGGCCTATCTTGAAATTAAATTACTGGAACACCAGTTACAGGTGGGTGCATGGTCACAGGTGAATTGTTAATTGTTGGAACTATGTAAATATAGTAATTGTTGCATTTGCACTTGTAGGAAATAAGGAAGAAGAAAAAAAATGAAAGAAGGAATTTGCTCTGATCTGAGAGCAAGAAGTCCACGCGTCTAATATTAGAGATGTAGGCCGGAATCTAAATGATAGATTATGATGAAAAACGGTAACGCTCGATTAGGTAGTCATCAGGGAATGATAATATATCTAATCGGGGTCTCAAAATCCTGTCCCGACGTAAGGCTATGCGAATTAATTTGGCTTCAGCGCCAATCGGGTTAGCGACGAAAGGACACGCCATATACCCCACTGTTCAGGCAGGCAGCCTGATTAGTTTGCTTGCCTGAGTTTGTTTGGCTAGTGTCCTTCTTTGGTTTATTGTTTTGTCTGCTTTATTGTTTATTGTTTTGTCTAATTTACTGTTTATTGTTTTGCTTGCTTACTGTTTATTGTCTGGCCTGCTTTACTCTTTACTGCTTTGCCTGAGTTGTTTTAAGCCTGCTTGTTTGGTTAACCCACAGCTCGTGCTCTCTCCAGGATTAGTTTCTTCATTTTAAGTCGCGAAGTGATCTGTGTGTTTGGCGGTCGTGCTGCGGGGGGAGGTCTCATAGTCGGGTTTCCCATCATTAATCCTTGACACTGCGTGCTTAATTGATGTACGTTTCTTGCACCTTTTTTGCAGTGTGAGAGTGCGTGCGTGTCCACGAACACGTGTGGCGATGTTGAGTATTCTCCTCTCGAATTAGGTAAGAACCCGCGGTTGGCCTGCCTCACTCTCGTTTTCCACTTCTTGGCGCCCCCTTTGTGGCATCCTAATAAGTGTCAGTTGGTTGGTACGAGAACACCTTATTCAAATCCCTCTTTTATGCCCTTTTTCCGTATTAAACCGATTTTTTGGTATTTAAATAAAGTGCTGTTTCTTGTACACTAACCTCTCTCTCGCAGCTTTTTCTTCCATAACAGCAAATTTAAATAAACTTGAAAACCACGTCTCTGCCCTTGTTTACAACCAAAGACTTGTGCAATATTTTCCGTTTACTAAGGGATTAGGTATAAAACTCTCTTCGGAGAGTTTCCCGAGGTGGCGTTGTCGGTATAGAGATCTACACATTGTTCCGGGGGACCCTCACGATCGCCCCTCTGGTCACGCTTAAATGGTCTCGACACAAATCACACAGTATTCAGCGAATGCTCAGTGCAGAAAGAGGTATGCGGTCCATGTAATGAGTTTCATGAGTTGGAAGAATATCTCCGCGCACCATACATAATGCAAAGGTTTAAAAGTTCTGCCGTGCCAGATACCGTAACGTTTTCATGGCCTCCTTCTCCTCTTCTTTCTCGGTTTCTCTTGACACGGAGTAGCCATGGCGGGCAGTGAATGGTTTCTCACTCTGTTCTCTACCCACTGAAGAAAGATCGGCCAGGAAATTTCACCGTTGTTGAGATACGCGTAAGGAGAGGAGAATAGATGAAATTGGAAAAGATGTTTGTAAACATATTTTATTTTCACTCATGAACATTCTCAGCATTAAATCCAGAGCCTGTGTACATTCCTGGGAATTGATGACATTAAACTGCCCTCCTAACTCAGTTAATCTGATTTCAAATCAGAGTGTTGACCTATACAAACAGTAGAGGGCAGTGTTTTGTCTCACAAGGCATAAGAAAGAGTGACGACACGCTGAAATATGTACCATGACTAAACCTTTTGTCCATGTATCCTAGGTCAGCCAGTCTATCAGTGCCATACATGTGACTCTCTATGTATCTGTAAGAAGTCAAAGCATTGTGCTCCTCAGCCAGTGCAATCTTTAAGGGACATGTCTGTCAGAAAAAACTGAGAATCTGAGCAACTCATTTTTCTTCTAGTGGCAAAGAACTGGCACAGATGAAAGCATGAAATACAACTAATGATACATTTAACATCTGCCTTGAGATTATTTGTTTGGTGGTTTGTGAATTACAAGCCAATCAATTCATTGATTAGTTATGTGAATGAAATAATGGATTCATTTTTAATTTTCCCAAGGATGTTTTTTTTTTCTGCCAGATTTCTTATGGACTTCTACTTAATCTCAAAATGTAATCCATGACATTAATAGCACTTAAATTCTTGGTCAGAAATTTCAGCTTGTTCTGTGTTGTGTTTTTAGCTGAACCCAGACCTTGACCAATAATTTCTGAATTTACTAAAGCAACCAAACTATGCAGTTTATTTTTTATATTTCCCACTATTAGTAATTTCACCATATATATATAACTTTAATCACTTAGTAATTAGTTTAGTAATTAAATGGACAAATTCTGTATGCCCATCTATTAAAGTGTATTGACACACATATACAGTAGTAACAAGGATAACTGACCAATCCTATTAAGGCACACATTAGAGAGAACTATTATCAAATGTGAGGTTCAAAAGTAGGTCATTTTGTGGCTGTTATAATGTTATATCTAGAAATAAACTGTGACATAAACCAGCATACTGGAACTACACTGCAGAGTATATCTTTAACACTTGAATCTACAGACAAAACTGGATTTCACATCAGTTTGTTTTGATGTGACCTGAAAGGACATCAAGCAGTGGGGATGGCTTACATAGCACACTATTAAGCCATTTAAGATCCATAATAATAATAATAATAATAATAATAATAATAATAACAGTAATAATATCTACCTGGGCATTAAATAAACAAACAAACAAATAAATAAATAAACAAACAAATTGTAAAATGATAAAAAAAAGAAGAAAAAAGAAAAAACAGCAAAGCTGTCCACAGTTCATCATTTTGCTGTGGGTACTATTAGCAAAGCATTGCTAATTATGTGCACTGGCGGTAGCTTTGACACAACAGAGAAAGAGTTGACCCTTCCAAAGTTCTTTTCTAAAGTGCTCTCTTTAACACAGGAGGGTCTCTAACAATAACAGATTCATGATGATTACTGTCACACGGGGAATTAGACAGGATAGATGTTAGTACATGCCCTGAGGCCTATAGCCAACACACAGACACTGCAGAAATGGTGTTAGCCTTCAGTTCCTAGTTACAGGCACAGGCAGATATGCCAAACACACACCACGAACCCAAATGTTTACACATGGAGTTGTTCACGTTTTCCAGGAACCTTGAACGACCTGACAAAAGTTTTCATGAAGACAAAAATAAATATGAACACAAATATCAGCACACACCCACAGGTCAAAACTGACGCACAGTTTCCATGCACACGGGAATATTAGCTGCCAGTTCTGAGCGAAACAGCTCGTCATACACCAGGGGTAGTGTTCAGTAACTTTGAAACCAAGAGCAACGTCACAAACAAGCAACTTTGTTTAACTACACACACGCTTCATGTCCTGCCACGCGCAAAAATTTACATTCAGTCTTTTCAAAGTTGTCATGACGGCCATGCCCTGTTTGTGCCCTCATGGTTTGGATGCCTGTTTATGCCCTTGGTGAGCTGGGGAGTGGCTCTCTGCGGTGCCTGGGCAAATATTTTACATGTGAGCTGATCTTGGGTACTTCTCCGTTTAGAAATTCAGGGGTGGTTGTTGATAAAGAGAGTGTTGTGTATGTGTGTGTGTGTGTGTGTGTGTGTGTGTGTGTGGATGGGTGTGTGCGTGTGTGGGTGTGTGTGTGTGTGTGCTGGGGAACGGGCAGGTGTGGGTCAAATTTTGGGGAGCAGGGATTTTGGGGTGGAAAGCCACCATAAAGCAAGCTATTGTGTTAAAGTGCTAATGGAATATTCAAGGCTGAGAAACTACCCAGACAAGAAGCTGGGGTTTGGGGTAATGTTGTTGTTCTGTCCGTCTTCAATAGTTTTGTCTGTCTCTTTATCAATAAGGTCATTAGCCTCAGCTTCTGCTTTGGTTTTCTGCAACCTGTTTAAAAAGAGAGAGAGACAGAGAGAGAGAGAGGAAGAGAGAGAGAGAGACAGAGAGAGCAAGAGAGAGAGAGAGAGACAGAGAGAGAGAGGAAGTGAGACAACACATTTTGTTTACATGAGAGAGAAAGCTTATTTTCTGTGAGCTAACATGCCCTGCATCAATACATTTGTTGTTCCAGATTTGCAGGAAAACAGAACAGTATTCCTAACACGCACAGAAAGTCTGTCTTTGTCGTTCTCAAACATACACACTGTTATTTTGGGTCTAGGTCACTTCTGTGCCTTTGTTAAATATACACTGTTGAATATACACATACAACCAGGTGTACAAGCCCCTCAGTCGTGTCAAACAAGTCTTAATAGAATCTGGCTCTGTTTTGTGAACTGGCTCTTACTTCTCTCTGTTGAAGATGATGAAGTCTCTTTGCACATTCTCGAGTCGCTGCTGCAGCTGGCCATTCTGAAAAATCAAAGCAAGTTATGACAAAACTCCAAAACCATATTTACAAAATGCTTAGCATTCTCAAAAGTTAGCAGCATGATGTCATACTGCTCATAAACATCTGTGTCATAATCAATATGTTTATTTTTTGTGAGTCGTGTGCGACACGAGGCATCCTCAGCCAGAAACTCCTGTCGGAAATGTCACACAGCAGCCACTTCTAGGGAAAAGCCTACAGTGTCGACATCTGAGTCCATGGAGACTGACTCTGGTCAGATCTGTCAGACATCACACAATACCGATGGTCCTGATGCTCTTATGGTGTGATGACATCACAGCACGCTAGGCGTGACCTGGCTCCCTCTCTGCCATACTGTGGGAACGGAGACTGATGGCTCCAGACTGGGCCCCTGACACCTCCACGTAAAGTTTGTTGGCCTCCTGCTCTGAGCTGTCAGATAAGGAGGTGCAGATGCTGCAACTGCAGGGGAGCCCGGCAAAAAGGCATTTACACGAAGGAAAAGTTAGAGGAGAGGGAGAGAGAAAGAGAGAGAGACAGAACGAGAGAGAGAGAGAGAGAGAGAGAGGGAGAGAGAGAGAGGGAGAGAGAGAGAGAGGGAGAGAGAGAGAGAGTACGAGAGAGAGAGAACAAGAGAGAGAGAGAGGGAGAGAGAGAAAGGGCGAGAGAGAGAGAGAGAGAGAGAGAGAGTGAGTGAGAGAGAGAGTACGAGAGAGAGAGAGTACGAGAGAGAGAGAGAACAAGAGAGAGAGAGAGAGATATTCACCGACACACTAAGCTTTCCCCACACACTGACCTGACTGTTATCCAGAGAAAAAAAGAAAAGAGTAAAATGATGTGAATGGAGTAAGGAATCCTGACTTGTCATGTGACACAGAGGCGGCAGTGAGGGGGCCAGTGAGTCGTGGCGGGTGCATCGTGTTACTCCTTAAATGCTTACTCCACTCATCTCCTGCCTCTCCACTCTAACTCAGCCTGACCTAAAGGTCCAGCCATGCAATTCCGTGACCCAGAGGCGGTGTGGAGGGATTTCCTGGACACCCGAGTCAGGCTTAGCACGCTGCAAAGAGCTCTATACGGAAATGACACATCCTGTCATAACCTTCTTACACTGTGGTTTGGCAGAAGCAAGAAAATTACATAAAGAAACTAGTTGGAAAGAATTTTTAAAAATTTGAACTGTAGTATAGTGAGGGGTATACCAGATTCAGTGATAGCTTTATTTTAATGGCATTGAAAAGTACTGATCTGAAGTATTGATCTGCTTTTGAATCATCAGGATAAGGCCAGGGAGGAAACTGGATGGTAAATGAGAGAGACTGAGAAAGAATGAGAGAGAACGAGAAATAACCAGAGAATGAGAGAGAATGAGAGAGATTGAGAAATAATGAGGGAGTGAGAGAGAATGAGAGGATGAGGGAGAATGAGAGAGAATGAGAGTGACTGAGAGAGAATGAAAGAGAATGAGAGAATGAGAGAGATCGAGAAATAATGAGAAAATGAGAGAGAATGAGGGAGAATTAGAGAGAATGAGGGAGAATTAGAGAAAATGAGAGAGAGATATGGGATGAGCCTGATTATTTGCTTCTCAGAATAATGAATGAAATTCAGTTACATTATCTGTTTTACTCAGCTAATTACTGTGTCCATTACAGATTTCAATGGCTGTCAGGACGTGGGGGAGACAGAATGGGGGGGGGGGTGTATGAGAAATGTGAGAGCAAGGAGAAAAGGGAGAGAGCCTGTGTGAACAGATGAGACACTGAAGTGAACAGATGAGACACTGAAGTAGGCAGATGAGACACTGAAGTGAACAGATGAGACACTGATGCAGGCAGATGAGACACTGAAGCAGGCAGATGAGACACTGAAGTAGGCAGATGAGACACTGAAGTAGGCAGATGAGACACTGAAGTGAGCAGATGAGACACTGAAGTAGGCAGACGAGACACTGAGAGCTAGAGAGAATACTAAGGAGCATGGGCCTACGTGTTAATGATCCAAAAGCAGTCTTGGCCAGACATTAGACTACAGCAGTGTTCTTCATACAATATTGATCTGGATTTCTCTGCTTTAGAAATAATGGACGGAGTACACCTCCTCCTCAGTCTCTCTGTCTCTCCTCTCACCAAGAGGAGCTGCCAACGTCCTCAAAAATACTCCACTAATGGCCCCACGGGGTGGCCTCAACTCAACACCACACACACACACACACACACACACACACACACACAGACGTCCTGCTGTAGCTTAGCATTAATAACTCACCCACA
>NC_044510.1:1655087-1662587 GCF_902362185.1 Chanos chanos
AACTGGACCTTTTGCATATTTACCAACATTTCAGCTCCTATGATGAAAGAATTCAGTGAGATAAAAAAAAAAAAAAAGTAATTACTTTACGTTTTACATGCTGTTCGGCTGTTTAGTTTTCTGATATACAGGTTATAAACTGTCAGTTCAAATATGATAAAAAAAAATGTTGCTTATGGATAAGTACCTGAATGCACTGTTGTGACTTAATACAGGCGTGGGCTGGGGCTCAAATCTGATTGGTGGAGAGGAGAGCGCTTGTTAGTGTTGGGTGAGTACCAGTGAAGAGAGGGAAAACAATACAGGCCTGCCTCAGGGCAAAGATCCAGAGGCAAGACTCTCTCTTCCTCTCCTCTTCCCTCTCCCTTTGTCTCTCTCTCTCTCTTCATCTCCTCTTCCCTCTCCCTTTGTCTCTCTCTCTCGCTCTCTCTTTATCTCCTCTTCCCTCTCTCTGTCTCTCTCTCTCTTCCTCTCCTCTTCCCTCTCTCTTTGTCTCTCTCTCTCTCTTCCTCTCCTCTTCCCTCTCTCTTTGTCTCTCTCTCTCTCTTCATCTCCTCTTCCCTCTCCCTTTGTCTCTCTCTCTCGCTCTCTCTTTATCTCCTCTTCCCTCTCTCTGCCTCTCTCTCTCTTCCTCTCCTCTTCCCTCTCTCTTTGTCTCTCTCTCTCTCTTCATCTCCTCTTCCCTCTCCCTTTGTCTCTCTCTCTCTCTCTTCCTCTTCCCTCTTTTTTCTTTCTCTCTCTCTCTCCCTTCCTCTCTTCCTCCTTCTCTCTTTGTCTTTCTCTCTCTCTCTCCCTTCCTCTCTTCCTCCTTCTCTCTTTGTCTCTCTCTCTCTCTCCCTTCCTCTCCTCTTCCCTCTCCCTTTGTCTCTCTCTCTCTCTCTCTCCTCCCTCTCCCTTTGTCTCTCTCTCTCTCTCTCACCACCCCCTCTCTTTCTTCCTCTCCCTCTCTGTCTCTCTCTCTCTCACTCTACCCTGTCAAACCTTCTCAAATCTCCCTTACACACTCCTGCCACCTGGGTCTGTGTGTGTGTGTGTGTGTGTGTGTGTGTTTGTGTGTGTATAAAGGGTCAAAACTCTCTGTCTGCATTAATATTCCGCTCCATTATCACGCTGATGAAAAATTATACCGTTTATTAGTTGGCTTGGACCTGGACACTTTGTTTCCCAGAAAACATCTGTCATGCACCCGCTCAAAAGACAATGGATCCAAAGTCATTTTTCTAACCAGACTTTGTGCTTCAGTCAAAATGCACTGATAAAGTGGATTAACACTGAAATGGCCAACTAATAACTTTCTGCAGGGCTCACACACACGCACACATTGACACACAATCACACACACACACACACACACACACACACACACATACACATATGTGCAATTATAAAAATGTGATGTGTATACTTAAACAGATAAAAGTCGGAGTTGCTGTAACTCAGCGTGTTATTTTAAGACCTTCTACAAATCCCTACAAAAATCTGTATTACATCACCTTTAAATAATTGTCCTAAATTATCCAAAATTCACTCCACTCAGCTTAACACAGCGTTGGACAGGTTGTACTCAATGAGATCCAGCGACAGTTAGCAGAGTAATTCAGAATGTGAGAGGTTCAGAGCCATGGATGCGACCAGAGAACTGTTCTATGCACAACTGACATGTCTATTTCTAATCCCAAAGCCCTGAGTGAACCAACAGGCAGTTAGTCTGTAGAGTCCTGCAGTTATTACATGTGACAAAATTAACAAACAAGGTGGAAAAATGTGACACGTATCATGTCCAACCAACAAAATATTTGTAAAAAAAAAAATAATGAAATGGGCAGAAAAAAGGGTCACTTGCCGTGTTCGTCCAGTAGAATATTGTCAGGTTTGATATCCCTGTAAGAGAACCCAGAGAAAAGAGGCGTTAGACAGGACGGTGTGAAGCTCAGGGACCAGGGCTCCTGAGGGATGAGCTCCAAACAGTCATTTGTATTTTCATTTAACTCCAGTCCTGAGGCAAACTGCACGGTCATCATGTCGCTACAAAACTGAAATGTCACTGGAAAAAAAAACCCACAAAAAAAACAAACAGCTGCATCGACTTAAAAAAAAAAACAAAACAAAAAAAAAGCAAAAGTAGGCAGGAAATGTAAAAACACGTTGCGTAGTAGAATATTCCCGCGGGTAATTTAGCGGGTTGGCAGAAAGGTACACTGGAGCAATTTGTTCTGACCTTACGCTAAATGATGAACTTGACCTGAAGCTGCAGAACTCTTCAAGCAAGGATTACCCAACTACCACATATAATCCCACACACACACACACACACACACACACACACACACACATATATATATGTGTATACATACACGTGTAGTGAGTATGCAGGCACACACATGACTGTATTGGGTAATTGCTGGGATGGACAGTGATGTTTCTGTGACTCTGACAGGGCTGCTGAGGTAGCCATGCTGTCAGGGTCGTCCTGGATCAAGAGGAGCCTGTTGAGGAGATGAGCGACAGCCCGTGTGGTGTCAGTATGGAGCGGTGGGAGGGACGACAAAGAGACGGAGCTGTGAGAGGACCCACAGGGACTCCCGGGGAGGAGCGAGTCACCCCCCTGACATATCAAGCCACAGTAATGAACAGGGACGTGATCAGGGCGAATCCATACCTTAATACTCCCCCACTACCAGTTTCATATTGATTATCCATAAAAAATAAAGTAACAGTAATAATGCGTGTTGGTGAAACCTTTTGTTTGTGTCAAGGGGGTTAGCTTCATGGTAACAACCAAATTTGAATTGAAGTCCATCTGACAGGGTTCTTTAGGCCACAAAAGCTAAGCTTTTGCTGAAATAGAAATCAAACAGGGAGACAAAACAAAAGCAGTTACAAAGACCACTGTAGGACCGGTCTCACCTTCGCTCTACAGCAACCAGGTACACAAACAAAAACGAAGATGATATTCTTCGAAGAAAACTAGGTAGCATCTGCAACGAAAACTAAACAGACCTAGCAGGACACCAGACATTTAGCAAACGCAGTTCATATTTCTTTAAGAATTTTGTTTTATTTAAACTTTTGATGTTATTTTGTCAGAGGAAAGAGACAGAGATAGCTGTGTCACCATCTGTACAACTAACAGACACACACAGTCACAACTCCATACTCTACTGTGGGAATCTGTGACATAGCACTTTGGGGAGTCACGCTTGTTGGGAGTCTAATGCTGGCTTTAGACTGATTTGTGAAGGTTTTGGATAGCATATTAGAGCACGGTGTCCGTTTCCCATTTTCCAAAAGGGCTCTTTCAGTCAACGCTGCCTCCCCCTGTTTCTGCTGTCAAAGGCTGGATGGATGGGGTCAGGTTTCAGGCTGACGCGTAAACTGCCCAGGTAAGTGAGATGTCATATTCTGGTTACGAAAGGCATTTCAGTAAAGTGGCTGATTGCTGTTCTGCGCGGTGACACTGATACACTGGGGTAAAGTACATGTGTTTGTTTCAGTTTGTTTCCATACAGCCCAGAATAGTTTCCATACCTCTACAATCTCTCTCTTTTGATACAGATCTGCCAGAAATAGACGTAGTCTCTGTAGTAACTACATCTCTAACTTGTTTATAAACCAGTTTCATGAATGCCCTTTTTACATTTATACAAAACTCAAAAACTCACAAACAATTACAGGACCTTCATCAGTCACCGGCTGTCAGAATGTAGGACTCCTCTTTTTATAGAGCTCTAACACATCATTTCAGCTACTGGTGTGCACCAGAGAGCTGGCACACGCCCACATCAGATTCATTCACCTCACCGCTCAATATGTCAGCATCAGTCTCTCAACTTCCAGCAGTTTCTCTGAGGAGGAAGCTCTGAACAGTGCTCCCCGAAAAATAAGAGAGGGGAGAAATGTGAAAGTAAAAAAAAAACAATTGTAAAATAAACTCAATTTACACATGGTAACTGTACAACATGAGAGAAACGCTGAAATCAAAGACAAATTACAGTACTTATAAAGCCATGGTGAGGCTATAGGCATAGTATAGGTACACAGTCACACATTCAACACAAGGGTTTGTATTGTGTACCTATACCTGTCTGTCAGCAGGAAACTGTAAAATGTCTTCACTGCTAGGCTCCTCCTCCCCTTTTCAGCACTGATCATTGTGCAAAAAAAAAAGAGTCTATTGGTCTAGGGGTGTGTGTGTGTGTGTGTGTGTGTGTTGGGGGGGGGGGGTATGCTGCGTTGGGATGATAAACAGTAAACTGAAAATTAGTATATTTGTGCCCTTTAGTCATATTGAAGAAGTGATGAAGAGAAAGGACTCAGCCAGACATTTCTCTGTTCTCAGCTGAGATGGACGGTGCAACATGTTTCCTTCGGTTTACTGAAAGGCATTAATCCTTAAGGATTCTATGATTCTACAGTATTGTTGTTTGTACTGTTATTTGTGAATAAAAAAAAACATTTTCCTTTTGCCCTGTCCACACTATTCTGGGTAAATCTGAAAACGCATCATTAGTTCTTTGTCTATCCCTTCCGCCCACACTACAACAGCGTTTCCCTCCCCCCAAAACGACACTTTTCAAAAACGCTCTCTGAGATGCATGAATCTGAAAACGCTGGGTTTGCGTTGTAATGTGGAAAGGGGAAAATGGAGAGCTTCAGAAACGATGATGTAGGCCTATGGTTTCCATGACAATGGCGAACGTTTGAGACGCCAAAACAAACATGACGAGCGAAATGCAGTGAATGCTGCTCTGTCTATCAAATGTGCTAATCTGTCTTCAGTTACAGATCATCATACTGTACAATGCACATGCACTGCTCCAACGAAGAAGACGAGCTTTATATTTGCTGTGCTTAGATGGAAAATAACCGCAACGGCGGTTCAAAGCCTGCACGGAGTGGCCATTTGGACGCGACCTGGCCGAACAAGTAGGCTAGTTGGTGGGACAACTTCCTAATTGCGCAACAAGAAATACTAAGGTGTTTCAGCATTTTGGTGTGGACGCAGAACATTTGGAAAATGGTACGAAAACAACAGTGTCTACAGAGAAACACTTTTGCTTAAAATCTGCGTTTTCAGATTTAACCAGCTTAGTGTGGACGTAACAGCCAAGGTGAACTGAAGCGTGACATTCACTGCTGTGAGAGGGATATCAGGCGCCCAAGCAGAGATGGTAGCCTATATATTTCCACAATTTAACAATGCAATTAAAAGGCATAAGTATAGTACTAGAATGTCCTTACAAAATGTATTTTGCAGTTCGCCTTTGCTGATATTGATTTAGCCAAAAAAAAAAACCCCCAAAAAAACAAAAAATGAATATCTGAATTCCAAAATTGAAAACCAAATACCTACCCAATGAACAAATATCTGAATAGTTGAATATTCGGGTCCAGCCCTAACTGGTGGCTTTGCGCAGGGCCACGCCCCTGTCGCCTGTCCAGGTCTCTACCGGGCATGCCAACGCTTTAGAATTTTAACGATCATTTTAATAAAAACAACTAATCACTTAGATTTAAACAATTCCAGACTTCCCAAATGTCATTATTTACATGGTAGGTAAGTGTTTAACTTTACATGTTTTCTGTGTTTGTGCAGCAAATGAAAAAAAATTATAATAGTAACAAAAATATGAGAGACGTACTCATCCAGGAAGCACAATGACACTGCTGGTGCTATTTGCTGTGAGATTTTTGCACGTAATTATGTGTAATGTCATGACTGCCACTGTGTCTTACAGGTTTCACTTCTGGATGCATTATTGTTTCCGTTTTTTTATAACTATGCGACATATTAAAGTCAGTGGAAAAAAAGAAAAACATGACTCCAGCTGTCCAGTGAAGAAAGGGGGAGCGATCGATTCTGGTCTTCGGCCTGCATGTCGAAGCCCATGAGTGGGCGGAGACTGCCGTGGACAGCAGACTGACCGTCACTGAGCTCACGGCACAGACTCCCAGACTCCCAGACTCAGAGGCGTGTGGAAAAGGGCAAACATGACGCTTAATTAGCTGACATTTCCCTTAAAGGAGGACACGGGGCCAGCGAGAGACAGCGTGTCCCGTTTTGGGAGAGAGAGCCAACAGGTCAGGCTGCTTTGCCATCTTCACTTTACTGCATGGGAAAGGCTCCAGACAGGTGCAACAGTGACCCGGGCAACAGTTGGCATAGCAACACAAGGACTGGGCAAACCAAAGGCAGTCCTGAGTCCAATGCTAATATAGTCTTAGAAAATATTATACAATAAATATGTAGTGTTTGTCACGCCTGTGAGCAGCATATCTCCTCTGAGGATGAGCAAAGACTGAAAAAAAACAGCCTTGTCTCCTGGCAAATATTATTGTTAAAATTTCTGTACTTCTGTCTTGCTGAGTAATACTCAGCTAATCTCAGTAAATCAAAGTAAAGACCGGCTATGCTGTCAGGGCAGAATCACTGGCCATTACTTCTCCCGCTCTCTGTTATCCCTTCATCACACAGAGAGATGTGAGAAAAGACCATGAGAGGTGATTTACTGTGCCACACCTCCCAAAGCATTTCACCATTTTCATCTAATCTTCTCTCACGCCCTTCATTTCACCTTTTTATATGTGTGTGTGTTTTTTTACTTCTGTCCTACTAGTTCTCCACTCCTCTCCACTCTTCTCCTCCTCACTTTGACTTTTCGTTCTGCTATTACACAGACTCCCAGCTACTCCCAGTCTGCCCCCCCCCCGACCGCCTCCATTCATCCCCCAATCATTAATTCATCTATCTATCACACGCCTTTCTCCCTGATTTCATGTTCTGTCACTCATTCATTTAACTGACCCTCCCTTACTCTCTCCAACAACAGGTATCTGAAATGGACTCGCTCTTTGAACACTCGCTGAAAAAACAAACAAACAAACAAACAAACAAACAAACAAAATAAAAACAACAGGTTCATGTGAGTCCCTGTTTGTGTGACAGAATGAAGTAGTGTTAAGATGGAGGCTGGACTCAGATGGGTGTGGATATGTGGATCTGCGGCTCTGTGGTTTGGACAGCCCGCTGCCTCACTGACTAATTTATGTGACACTTGAAAACCTCTCCAGATGTTGACCACGTTTGGGTTTATCCTTCGAGTCATTAACATAAGATGACGGAACCGTTTAAATGAACACAATTTCACTTGGCTCAAACTCCTCAAGTGTAAATTCTCTTTGAGGCATTTCAGTACCTCATATTTTAACAGTTATCTTAAATTATGCAACTGAGATAGCACTACAAACGAAATGGAGTTTTCACATGCTTAGATGAATGACACCTTTTGAAGATAATGTGTTAAGCAAAAAAAAAACAAAAAAACAAAAAAAAACCCAGAATAAATAAATAAATACAGGGAACAAATGAATAAATAAATAGACCAACGAATAAATAAATGGTTGAATGAGGGAATGAATGAACAAACAAAGGAATGAACGAATGAACGAGTGAACGAACGAATGACTGAGTGAATAAATGAGTGAGT
The DNA here is from genome assembly GCF_902362185.1 of Chanos chanos. Lineage (NCBI taxonomy): Eukaryota > Metazoa > Chordata > Actinopteri > Gonorynchiformes > Chanidae > Chanos > Chanos chanos. Next base: position 1,662,575 of record NC_044510.1, read on the forward strand.
GAACGTAAAAATA
>NC_044510.1:1667587-1695087 GCF_902362185.1 Chanos chanos
CCTTTGAACATTAAAGTTCTTATATTTTTTTGTTTGTGTGGAAGAGCCTTGGAGTTTTGTTTGTGTTCAAAGTCGAGTCTGCAAACATCTGTAGTGACATTATATCTTCTTAGTGTTCATTACTAATCAGGACAGTAACACAGAACCACAATCAGTCCTTCATAGAAGCATCCAGAACTGCCAACAAATATTTGTACCTAAATGAGACCAAACATGACAGATTTACATTTAAAGAAATACTTGGCAGCAGACAACTGATTTTTTTTCTTTTCTTTTTTGGAGCGTTTTGACTGAATTCATTTGTGAGGAGTTTGGTCACTGTAAAATCCAATTGGCTGAGAACTAGTGACTAAATCAAGACGAGCCAATGGCATGTCTCATTAGAGTGACATGGGCTTGAAGCATGAGGATTACACAGCGTGTCGTCTGACTGCGCGAGGGGAAGACCTTGATCCCATCTCAGCCGTCATTCGTTAATCAGCCTCCTGACACACGCTAGAGGCCTACATCAGCACATCCCCAGTCTCTGTCTCCTTTCAAATGCCATTCCACAAATTGACATTGATTTTACATGCTGGAGTCCTTCTGTCCTACTCCCATTGAAATGTCTTAATAATTCAACAGTTGCTAAGAAGACAAAAAAACAAAACAAAACAAAACAAAAAAACCCCCACCAAAACACCAGGCGTATCGTGTATCTAGAGGACGCTAGACTGGGACAGTGTGTTTAGTAATGTTCAAATACTTGTCAATACTACACATGTTAACAGTGATATAACACAGGGTTTCACTGTTTGCTCCTCCTTTGTGTGTTTTTTTGTTTGTTTGTTTTTTTGTTTTGCTGTTGTTTTTGTTTTCCAAATGATTAAGACAAAGAGCAAGAAGCTGTTCATAAAGATAAATAAATAAATAAATAAATAAATAAAAAGATGACAAGGTTGTTCTGTCGAGATAGGTTTTCATAGGGGATGTTTTGCTTCAGGGAACATGAATAGTGCTCGCCACTGTAAATGACTGAAAAAACTTCACTTCCTGAGAAAACAACATCAGTTACAACGCTTGGCTTCTCAGAACTGCAGACGTACTGGCAACTACAGAGATGGTCCAGACAGCCGCGTCACCACGGTTACGTCACGAATTCAACGAAGATCGCTCAAAACTTCCCTCATCCGTCCCTGCGGCAAACTGTGGTAAATGACTCGGTGACTGATATGAAGAGAAACACAGGGGCTCAGTGATTCTAGAGCTAAACTAACAGGTGATTATTTTTATTCAGAGAGCTGAAGACAGGAGCTTTACTTTAGTACATAACTGTTCAGTAACTAGATACTTAAATAACATTAAATTTAAACTTAATATTGAAAGGTGTTGCATTTAAGTTGCGATGCAAATCATGACTGTCTTATCATGTCTTTATTTCAGCATAATGTCCTCAAGAATGAGAGGTCATTTTCAATGAAAACAAACTGCTGAAAAGATTAGAAAACCATGCATGACACTATATGACACATATATATCTATATATCTATATCTACATCTACACACGCGCGCATATACTAGTTACATATACATATACATATCTAGTAACTATCTAGTTACAATCTAGTTATATACATATATGTGTGTGTGTGTGTGTGTGTGATATATATATGACACATATATAACGATTATAACTGCACGCTTTGAGTTACTTTTTGCCATTTTTGAGAGCTGATCTGAAATCAGCTGTTATCTCATTTAGCCTTTCTGTTCGTATCAGTTACTGAGTACATTTATCACAATCTACCACAGCGACTGGTGGAGGGAATCTGATGAATCGGATCTGCCCTGAGGTACTGACTTTGTATTTAAAATACTAAATGCCATGTGGCAGCTACATTCTTGTATCTCCTCTACTCTTCCTAAATAGTTACATTTTAAATGCCTACGTAATTTGCATTCTAAATACAATATTTAAAAAAAGCTAGAGTGTTTCTCACATTTAATTCCAATTCCAACTATCATAGCCAAATACACCCATTCATATCCACGCGTGAATGGTACTCACTCTCTCTTCTAAATCCTCTTAAATCTCCTATTCATGCACACATTCCTCTGTCTCTCTTGTTCCACAAATATTCTGAATTGAACTGTGCATCATTATAGTTACGAATGTGAATTAAGAATTGGCCACGGTCCAAAACTTTTATTATTGTAATAATGTACATGACATACAGTTAACCTCAGGGCAGATGGGATTCATAATCCATCGTCCACGTGAGGACGCAGCCTGACGTACCACACGTTGAGAGCAGGGATGTAGAGTGATGGAGGTGCTGTAGAATCTGGATGATGGTGAGTGTGTGGTCTGACAGACAGCCTGATATCCACTCTGAGAATGAGGCGGATGGGGCTGATATCGGACGGTGCTGATATTGCATGACTCTCTGACTCAGACACCCAGTCAACATCTCAGACACTGAACTTGCTACAAATAGCAACAATAACATCAACAGCCCCCCCCACCCCCACCCCAACCCCCCCCAGGAAATGCCTGTCAGGAGGCATCTGTCAAGTCATGACAGGTAACAGCAAAGGATAAAACAGAACAGCACAGTAACGCTGCAACAGGTAGACTGATTTCACACAAAAGCCTGAGAGAGACGGCTGCCCATACACAACAGTCGAAAGCTAGAAGAGCCCAGTGTGTGAGAGATTTGCTGGTGGAATTTGTGGACAAAGTCCCAAAGCCCTGTCTGTGCAGGACACGAGGCTGAGAGACTGAGGTTTACACCCGATCACTCATTTACTCATTTTGATTGGCTTTTTTTCCCTCTCCAATTACTTGATTTATATGCTCACGCTTATAAATACGAATGAACTCAAATTGTCATTGCGGGGTTTTTGATTAAGAGAAAGTTTCGCATTTCCTGTAGTAACGAAAAGCGTACTTTAAACGTGTATTTATCCTGGTAAAAAGATAAAGGAAAGCAGGCTAAGTCACAGGGTCTTTGGCTGTCTTTGGACAGGAGAGGACAACGTCCAGACTATTCTTGGTTTAAGCAGTGCGTCTTGTTCAAACATCCCATTTCCCAAAAGCAGAGTCAGGAGGAAGGAGGAGGAAGGAGATGAGACAGAGGGTGGCGTGTGCGTGCTAGACACCGGCTGTAAATTCAACCACCGAGCATCAGGGACGACTCCAGAGCGCAGATTAACGAGCGCGCCGTCCAAATGGATGTCTTCTTTAAAGAAAAGTGGAAGAAAAGAGTGGTTCTCTCACAGTGTAGTGAGTTCCACTGCTAACAGTCTCTCCAGTCATGCGCCATCCACCCCGCGCAAGCTAATGCTTCACAACTTCCGGCAAGGTTGAGAACTGTCTCAAAGCGCGAGAGACACCCGTTATATCTTCTGATTCTGGGAATTTAAAGAGGATTTCTTCACTAAAACAACACAAAAGTTTGAGGCTCATCCCACAACCGCACATACTCCGACGGCAGCAACCTCTGTTTGACACGGCCGTGACGACAAAGTCTTTTATGTCGTAGAGTCACTCGCGAAAAATAACAAGACACATTTGGATTCATCAGACGTTGGATTACTACGACAGATCTGACAGTGCAATTGTCTGTGTCAGGATAATGCAAACAGTTTCTGAAGGGTAATGTCATTGTCACAGCGGCCGGGACGCAGTGATAACTATACCGCCCTTGTCAAAATAATCACCTCATCTTCAACCACATTGTGACGGCCCAGTCAAAGCACTGCCCGACGGGCCAATCAGGGGAGAGAAGCATCGTATGCAAAAGGAATGTTATTATGTAAGCACTACAGGCTGTTACCAACTGAACTTCTGAGGTTTAATGCTTTGAAACCTCCACACTTGAACCACACTTGCTAGGAAATTCTTTTTCATCACAAGGATTCTTGATACTGTCTAAGCCACATACTCCATATTATGCTTTGTTCAAAAGCAGTGTGAGTATGGCTTCAGAGGAGGTCAGGCAAAAGAGTGAGATAACCTTAACTGTTCTCTCACTCTCTCTATCTCTCCCTTTCTCTCACACACACACACACACACACACGGTCAAAAAGGAAAAGTGCATACTGATGTTTTCTTTGTTTTAACGCAGTAGCTTGACTAGCTGGGATGATCATGAATATTCATGAGTGCCCAAGTCTGAATGTTCCCAGTGCCTTCAGGAAACGGATGGGTCCGCATGGAGAACCTCTGAGGAAAGTTTAGCTGGGGCTAAATCTCTTCCTCACGCCTGACATTTTTCTCTCCACTTCTGTCTCCCTCACTTCACTGAGTAAATAATGAAAACCTCACGTCCAAATGGAGAGGGGAAGATTCTGTGTTTTAAATAGAAGCTCTCGCAAGCACAAAATTACAGCTACTCTTTCCACTTTCTACATTACAGATGAAAATCAAAACAGACAGACGGACGGTAAAAATGACAGCAAAGAACTCAGAAATGCCAAAAGAAATGAAAGTCTGGTTCAGCGACTTTTGCTAAAATGCTGAAAAGAATCAAAATGGTAAAAAAAAAGGAAAAAAAAGATGAAAGACAAGTCTGAGAGCCTGGATCTGCTTTGCCCGATGCATGCGTCTACATTCAAACGCCCAGCTTCAAATGAGAGCAGCATCGTTTACATTCAAACACCCAGCATCAAATGAGGCCAGTCTCGTCCAAGCAAATCACTATATAAAAAAGTCAAACTTTGTTTACTTGTGATGCAATGGGAAAAGGTCCAGCTACAATGGCAATGCCAAGTGTTTTCATTATCGCCAAACCAACTGAGTAGGAGCTGGACTGAATATGGCCCCACTGTTTCAGTTTGGAACAATCAAGATACGCTCCGTCCAAGAGCTCTCAGAAATCTAAGCGATGCCCATTTTCCTATAAAGCGGAGGTCGTCGGAGTTCACCTGGGAGGGTGCAGCTGGAAATCTGCCTCAGGATCTATTCCATACAGTAGGTATGGAAGGTAAACAACCCAGAACAGGTAAACAATAACGTGACGTCTGTGAGTCCAACGCTTGAATGGTTTTCTGAAGCCTCTGGGGTATTTGATCATCCTGCTGCAGGGACATGTGACAGGTACTGCACGACAAACAGAAAAGAAGTTGTCAGCATGGAGTGACTGAACGCATGTATCTCAGGATGCTCCTAAACTGCAGATGCAGGCTAAAATGAGACATGAAATGCAACTGTCGGTTTGGGTTGGCAGCTGTCTGTTTCATCAAATTTGGCACAGTCCAGCTTGCTACGAAGCATTTCTAAAATGATGGAACAACCACTGTTGTTTTGAAAAGCACCACAGCAACCACAAGGTCACCACACGCCATGAAATGGAACAAAAAAAAAAAAAAGGTTTGTTTCCACAACAAATTAGAGAAGTTAAAAAAAAAGCTCTTTTTCTGACCACATATTTACTGTGATATGGACTCTTCCACACCAAAGAGCAGGAAATAGAAACCCATTAGACTTAGGAAGGCCATTAGGTGAGAGAGAAAACAAAAACTGATGAGTGCAGTAGCCAATTAGCAAATTGCAAAAAAAAAAAAAAAAGAAAGAAAAAAAAAATTCCATTATTGCAGCAGAAGCGCAGACGACCATTTTCATTTGGCAAGAGAAAAACATACGAATGCATTTTTGTCGCATCACTAGCAGGTTTGGGATGGCTGAGTAGCCACACGGCCATTATCTTGGACCAGAATTCCCATTACTTTTCTTGGCGTGGAGTTGTCTTGCTGCCTCAGCACCATATACGGTTTCATATGACTTCAGAGTGTCCTTCATCTCAGCCTGGACCGTGCAGGGCCTGGACCGTGCAGGGCCTGGACCGTGCAGGGCCTGGACCGTGACTCGTTTAGGACTTGATGAGGGTTCGAACAGCGGGCACCAGTGGAGCAGTGATGCTTAATGAAAACTGCATAAGTGGATCGGCCAGAACACCCCCACTCCAAAACGTCTGTATATTTCTTAATAACAACACAGCCAACAGCCAGCGTGGATCTTTTTTTAGGGTTGACTCAACTCTTTGGTTTTTTAGGTTAAAATGACTTTACATGGACTTACTTGGGTACACGTTACTAAAGCTTATCATTCTAGTTTACGTTAGGCCAGTTTTGGCACAAGGCATCGCTGATCCCACTGTCTTTGGTGGCTTTCTAACCATACGTCTGCTGTGTGTTGGCTTCACTAAACCGACCCGAATGAACTATTCAGTTGTCCTAAATCATGAAATCAAGCGTGGTACAATATCAGTTAAAGTGCCTGTCTACAAGGACCTCTGTGAGTTTTACGCTACCTCAAAGGACTTTTTCCTTTGAGCTGAAGTTCCCTTGCTGGGAATTTTTTCCTTGTCTGCAGAAAGATATCTGACAGCAAGAGAACAATTCCTTTATCGAGGGGCCACTATCAACACCCCACTTTGAACATCAGGGGGCACAATTTTCTGTTATGTGGGCCCAATTCACTCCAGTTTATATAAAACTCAACTTCAACATTGGGCTTCAGGGTTCGAAGACCCTGGGTTCGAATCCCGGCCGTCCCAGGTCTTTTCGGTGTGGGGTTTGCATGTTCTCCCCGTGTTCTCGTGGGTTTCCTCCGGGTGCCCCGGTTTCCTCCCACCACAAAGACATGCGTGCTAGGATTAGTACTCCTGTCAGTGACCTTGACCAGAGCACTGACAAAAAGACCTGGAGTTGGACACTGGAGCTGCCCACTGCTCCGAGCTCCTAGTGTGTGTGTGTGTGTGTGTGTGTGTGTGTGTGTGTGTGCTCACTGCTCTAGTGTGTTTGTGCTCACTGGTGTTAAGATGAGTTAAATGCAGAGGCTGCATTTCACTGCTCACTGTGTGTGCGACAAAAAAAACTTCTTCTTCTTCCTCTTCTTTCAGGTGTGCCATGTCCTCTTCTATAAACTCTGAGCAGTTAGTAAACTCAAAATAATCTGATGAAATCACAACATACATTTTCTTGCCATGGTGAAATTATTCTGTAGCTGAAATCACAAGACAAAATCTCAAAATCACAAAATCTGTTATTCCACCTCATTATCTGAATGGAAGCCAAATTCAAACTGTACACAGCACTGTGTTGAGGTTATACAGTATCTAGGATTTTTTTTCATACAGAAATTACATGGTTATTTTAAGCATCAAATAATCTGCTGGCTTATTTTTTCAGACTATTTTTAAATGTACTGCTCTCTAAGACAAAACAGAAACAAACAAACAAAAAAAAAAAACAACCTTTAAAGATCAATTTTAGAAACAAGTTCAGAGATATGCACTAGTTACATTCACATAATAAAACACACTCTGTCAGCTCAAAAAGTACTCTGTGAAGGTTTATAGCGTTTTCACACAACCAGACAAAACAAAACCAATCGACTTTAGCGTTTTGGCTTTGAGAGACAATCTCTTCTGCTGCCTGAGTTTCTGTCATCTGGACACTTATTCAATCTTATTCAGAGTTTATGTTATGTTCACTCAGACCCTGAATTACAAAGAAGAAAGAAGGCATGTATCAAAGTTTTAGTCGCTCAGTTCTGTTTGCTAGGTCCTCTCTCTCTCTCTCTCTCTCTCATACATACCCAAACACACACACACAAAATGTAGAGAGAGATAGAGACATCTCTTTATAACGTAGGCACTAAAACAGCACTTAAGGACCCCTGAGACTCCACATTCATTCTGATGTGTCGAACCGATCACCCACGGCTCTCTGATTGACAGGTCTCATCAGTCAGGAGCTAGTGCCTGCTCAGCTTTCACGATCAACAGGAGCAAAATTACACCCCTGTGCTGAGGAGGCGCAAGGTGTGAAAAATCTAGACGAGTTATGTGCTCCTGCTGCAAACTACTTCATCAGCAAGCCAATAATCTAGCTCAGGATTCAGCACACTCCCCAGCTGAGCACAGACCAGACTCTAAACACATCAAACCTGAATGTTAAAAGCAACGTTGCACATCCATTAAGTGTACTGCTTTTTTTTGTTTTGTTTTAAATATCCCAGCAGATATTAGAGATTTCTAAGAACATCTGGTTCGTTTGCTCTGTTTGAAATGACAGTGGAGAACATAGCATCTGTTCTATCAGGGTGTTAGTCTCTGTGGTTTTATCCAACACTGCTCTGTCACTGTGGACATGTTGACGGATAAATCTGGGTCAAAGTATGATTCTGTTGTCATTCTACTGTCTGCATTAATAACACAGTTATTTGTGTTAGTGAGCTCTCCATCTGTCAGCAGCAGCAAACTGCTAAGAGAAGGTATGTTTTTCCATCTGATATTTCTCCCATATAATATGAGGCAAGGCAAATAATTCACTTATTACCATAGAAGTAGCTTTCAACATTGTCCTATTTTTTAGAATAATTGCTATAAGTGACTTTGACACTTCCCTCAGATAAATGTAGTGAAAGAGAAGAGAAGAGAAGAGAAGAGAAGAGAAGAGAAGAGAAGAGAAGAGAAGAGAAGAGAAGAGAAGAGAAGAGAAGAAGTCAAAATTATTCAGTCACAGTCTGTTGAAGCGCTCTCTTTCTCCGTCTCTCTTTCTGTCTCTCTCTCTCTCTCTCTCTCTCTCTCAATGCCCCCACAGATTCACTAAAAAAAATGAAACTAAATCTGTTCTCACAAAGTATGGTGACTGCCTGTCTTTACTGTCCAACACAACCACAGAGGCTGGTAAAAAATGTTTTTTTAAAAAAGTGCCACTAACAGACGCTGCGTTTCTGTGATGACTCCAGAGTCATGACACACTTTGATCTTAAAAGAACTTCAGTCTCTCTTTACATTAACAGCCACTGGCAGCTGATTAGCATACCAACCTCTGAATGCATACACGCTCCCTCTTACTTGTGTGTGTCTGTAATATCTGATACTCAGTGACTAAGAGTAACACCTGCACTAAACTGCTACTAACTGCTTATAGCAGTTATAGGAAATTAGAGCCGCGTGTACTATTTTTAAAAAAAATTCTCCTTGGTTTTAGAGCATCATGTTATCATATTATCACAGAGGACCTGAGTTGTTCTTTCAGACCTGTCTGATTTGTCCTCTTTCTTTGCTGTAAAAATGTAAAGGGGAAATTGCGACTAGCGCCCTCAGTGTCTGGTTTGGTCCCTCAGCCTTGCCTCTCAGTGAGAGCTGCTCTCTCTACACAAGTGTAAATGGTCATCACACACACACACTCACACATGCACATAAACACACACACACACATACACACGCGCACACACATACAAAAGTGTCTATATACACAGGACTGCATGCAAAAAGAGCCCAACCTCCTACTGGCATCACCTTTCAGGAGAACTGTCCTGTTGCTACACGAATGCTAACGCCATATAACAGACACATGAGCCTATGTGGCATGTGACTGCAGAGGTAGTCTGCCACACTGGACAGCAGAGAGAGAGTGAGAGAGAGAGAGAGAGAGAGAGAGAGAGAGAGAGAGAGAGAGAGAGTGAGAGAGAGAGAGAGAGAGAGTAAGAGAGAGCAAGAAAGAAAAAGAAAGAGAAAACACTAACTGTTGCCTGCCTGCTTGCTTGTTTGTAGAGAGAGAGCATAAGATAGGTTGATAGATAGAGCACAGAGAGAGAGAGAGAGAGAGAGAGCTGTAGGTAATCTTGTGTACCATCACTGACCTTGAAGACTTAAAGTGGATAGTCGTAGCTGGCCAGCTTGCCTGTGCAGCTGAGCGAAGCATACCTCATGAGTGGGTGGGTGGGGGCGCGCGCCTGCGTGTGTGTGTGTGTGTGTGAGCGGGGAGGGGGGGGGTTGCCGCGAGCTACTCACTGTCAAAACGCTGCCAAGTACATTAATATTCTGGAGGCTTCATATTGAATTTACCGTCCTCCTCCCAGCATCCGTTGTCTCTCGGACGAAACCGTTCTTCCAGCCTGGGTCGACATTTCTGCCTATTGTCCTCAAATTTGTAATTAAAACGCTGGCATTGATTTAACTGTGGAGAGAGCTTCTGTGGTTGCTGCTGACTTTAAAAAAAAAAATATTTAGTTTACTTCGAATGGAGCTTGAGAGAAAGCGAGCCAACAAGCTTCAGTGAACTGTGATTAGGAATAGCGAGAGCGTCTCAGAATGTTTCTGGACGGTTCCTAAGTAATTTCACGACTTAATCCACCAAATTGGAACATCCATTTTTTTTTTTTTTTGGCAAGGCTGCCAAGAAGAACATCCACTTTACCTGATGTAATTAGGTTCTTTGTGAATGAGAGGCAGAATATGAAGAGTGCATTTGATTGGTGGCTTCTCAGGCCATTAACGTACTGGATCACCGTTTCATCTGATGATTTGTCATTTATACTGTCTCACTCATCAATCTGTCTGCAACGTGAACAGCTCTGGAGTAGAGACAGTCACTCAGACGAAACCTGGGGAACTTCCCACACTGATTTAAGTTTTATCACTGAATATGGAAAATGTGACATGCTTACAGATGGTTAAAACAGATAGGACATCTTAATCCTCGATTGCTAAACTAAACCTCTGAGGTCATCTGAAATGTCAAAGATATCTTATTTGCTCCTACAGTCCCTAGTGACTCTTGCAAAACACATTTTTCTCTGGTCATAGAATTGAAGTAGTTTTTATCTAAACTAAACATTTGTCCACTGGCTTCTTCAGTAAACCTAAATGAAACGCAGATTTCTTCAGATAAGCGGAAACATCACGGCTGAATTGAGGAGAGTTATTCCTGCATTATGGCTTTCTCTGAAATGACGTAATTAGACAAGGTTTTCCCTTTGTGATTCGGAATTAGCTTTCTGTTCAGAAAATAAGAACCAACTCATTGTATTGAGAATTCCGTCTGACTCAACAGTCAACAGCAGTGAATCAGTGCAGGCAACAAAAGGAGAAGTCTGTATTCCAATGCCTCAATTCAAGGTCAAATTTCTGCTTTTTTAATTCCATAAACTTTTATTTTAAGAATACACCTGCATACGCACACGCTGAAGAAGTGGAGAGCTGGGTTTTGAGTGACAAACTTGAGTGAGTTAGTGTCTAAGAGTACACAGTAACAGCCATCCTGATGGGTAGGATTCCATTTCCAGCTGTGGCAAACTTCTTCACTATGGCTGGGAGCCCAAGTGATGGCAACTGGACTTCTTCCCTGGATGGGTGAATCAGCCGAGGTTCCTCTACCCCTCTCATTTAGCAGTGTTTGCTTACAGTCAGACACTCATACGACCACAGGACACAGTCTAGGGAATAGCACTCTCTGCGCTGTGCGTTATATTGGTTAGCAAATGACTGGGTTGACCAAGAGAACATGTGCCAGGTTCATTTACCTCAAACTGAAGGTCTTGCCGAGTGAATGGAGAAAAGACTCACAAGTTTGCAGATCGATGGCCGTTCAAAATTAGGAGGAATAAAAAAAGAAAGAAAGAAAGAAAGAAAGAAAGAAAGAAAGAAAGAAAGAAAACATATGGCATAAGCCTTACCAGAAGTTTACGAGGAATGGATGTTCCAAGCTCTGCATGATCTGAAGTTCCTTGAAGACGTTCCGAACCTCGTTCCGCTCCACACATTTCAGTTTGTTCATATACTTCATGGCATACATCTTCCTCGTGTCCTTCTTCTGCACAATGCACACCTGAGAAAAAACAAACAAATAAACAAACAAACAAAAAACAACAAAATGGCAGATAAAAGTGTTAGAGTGAAGAGTTCCCTGTTAAAACAGCCGTACAATATTACTGTATTTTCAAGGTTAAGATTCTTCATTGACAAGACTGCATTTTTTTCCTTCCAATCTCCATTTCACCTGAGTCTACCAAACTATGCACAATCTGTCCCTCACACAAAGCAGCCACCTCACTCTAGATGTGCGGGTCAAGGTTGTGCTTGCTCCACTACACATGAAGCCATCCACTGCATCTTATGACACTCTAAGACAGAGACGGTGCTCATAAAGGGATCCCTGTAACTACATCAGCACCCAGCTGTCAATCAGCACCCAACTGTCAATCAGCACCAAGGGGCAAGGAGTGATAGTGGGAGTCCGGCCCCCATACCCTGTCACAACACATCCAGCCACTGGTGCTCCCCTTTAAACCTGAAAGCCTAAAATACACTGGCCCTCTACACTGTATGACACGTGATGTTTGAGTTACACTGTTCTGTGACAGAAGAACAAAGAAAAAAAGAGAAAAATCCCTTCATCAGCTGTGATGACGTGGTGCGCACAGGACTCCAAAAACATGTAATTAAAGTTAAAGAGGTTGATGAAGAAAGTGGGTACAGTTAATTGTAAACCATCTAATGAGGTCCTCCGGTTAGATTGTTGATCCAAAGGGCTTCGTGCAGGATCAATACGGGAAGAGTCATCGTTCTCTCGCTCCCTGAGCTTGCTCTACAAGAATCAACTGAATATGCAGGATTCCGCTTCTGAAAGGCACACGAAGCGGTACTCACCTTTCCGAAACTGCCCTTCCCGATCGCCCGGAGTATCTGGAAGTGGTCGAAATTGACTGTGGAAAGAACCAACAGATTTTTTTCAGTGATTTCTACTAAATGCAAGCCATAGACTGCTCAAAGAAAGGGTTAAAAAAAACCCCAAAAAACACTACAATTATGCTAATTACTGTTAGCATCTTCACTCTCTACGACTCTATTCTACAATAGTGATGGATTACTGCTTTTACAGCTAAATGTGAATCTTGCAAAGATGCCTCTGCCAAATGAAGGAAATTGTAAATTGTGATTTCAAAACACCGCAAATCATGAGAATTAAACTGAAGAATTTCTTGATGGACTGAGTAAAACGTCATGCAGTAAAACGTAGTCTAATGAATCTTCATTAAAACCCTTCTGTGCACCCATTCCCTGTTCACTTTCACAAACCCACTTTCTCACGAGAGCACTCCACAAACGAAAAACGGACAGATCTAAACTTCAGATTTTAAGGCAAGTTGTTGTATATTCTTCTCGAGTTTCTTTGAGGAAGATCTCTTTTTAAGAAAACCTCTCTGGTTGTGAGTTGAAGTGAATTCAAAAAGGTTAAGCAGCAGATTGCCTTTAAATTTTAAGTATTTCTTTTTTGAGGAGTTCTCCAGCCTCAAGGGAGGAGGAGATCCTGTGTGTTCATTTAGCTATATTTATTTATTTCTCTCTCTCTCTTTAAACCACATGGGACTATGGTTGGGATGCTCAGGTTCACAGTGTTCAGTAGAAAAACTTTGCTGAATGTAAAGTTTGAGTGGTTCAGTAAAGCACTTCCACTCAGGGTAATTCTGTTGTGCCTTAGCCACACTGACGTGGACTGCCTCTGGAATGACAATGAGAATAACTCATACAGATATACAGAGCGTTATTCACTCAACGGCCCAAAGAATGTTTGGCTTCGTCCTTAAAAGCCAAGGGATATGAAACGTTGCTTTAGAGAAGAAAAATTCCATCTGTCACTGGGCACTGCTTCTCCCTTCTCTCTTTAAATCAAACTCTGTCATGTGACATACAAAGATAAACTGTAACGCCAAATGACAATAGATAATCTGTAAAGCCAAATGACAATACACTAAAAGACTGCCAGAGCACACAACTAGCACAGGTGACATCAAACATCACTACACTATATTTAACATCCTCTGGATGAAATGTAGTGCTAATTATTTTGGTTGCATGTTTACCTCAAGTTTATTTTTATCCTTCAAGAACTTCACTGAACAGTAGTCTCCTCAACAAAGATTTCACCAAACGGGTGAACAGAGTAAATTATATCCACAGTGGTTTTCGCATTTACATTTGAAATTCCAACTTTGTGTTTGTCAAGAGTGCAGTGTCTCAGAACACAGCTGTTTCAGCTCCTGTTCACTCCCCAGAGCAACCAAGAGAAGATTCACTGGCCCAAAACACTGGCTCAAAGCAGGGACAGATCAGATGTGACATTTAATGATATGCTCTGTAAAGCAATTTGGAAAAGTGCCCCCTTCCTGTGATTGTTTGCGGCTACTCCAGGGGTTGCGGGAGGTTGCAGCTTAGCTGGCAACATCGCTGAAACTTTTTGGGTTGCCTGATTAAACCACAAAAACCTGCCTCACCATTAAATTTTTTTTTAAAAAAAAACTTTAAGAACTTTTTGAGTCTGGGTTGACGGTGAGTGCCGGCAGATGTCTGAGACCTTCATGTTGCCGTTGTGATGGGAGGCACGCGGTTGCCGTGGCGATGGAAACCGAATCCACACGATCCTCACAGGCTGACCGTGAATAAAGCATGATTATCAGAGGGTGCACATCCTCTACAGATGGCTGAAAACCCCAGGGGCCTCTGGGCACCAGGAAACCATGATTTTCCATTATTACTGAATTTTAAGAGGTGAAAGGCTTAACTGACTGAGAGACACTTTTGATTGGCCAAGAGGGGAGTTTGACTCAGTATTCCAAAACAAGGCTAAAACATTTCTATTGCTCAGAGATGCAGAGAGAGAGAGGGGGGGAGGGGGGTCAGGAATGTAAATCCAGATCATGACAACATTTTTAATGTCACTACACTGTCACAGATATAAACGGAAGAAACTAGATTTTTTTTTATCAAGTTATAAATCCTTTTATTTACACTATGGTGCTTTACTTTATCAAAATGTGGTACAGAAGTCATTTGAATTTGCAACTATCAGACCCTTTATTCAGCAAAAGGATGAGCATAAAATCATTGACAGAAAGAAAGAAAGAAAGAAAGAAAGAAAGAAGGAAAGAAAAGTGATAAATGAATGAATGAACGGACATAAACACCAACAATGTATATGTATTAATTCACATTGAAAATAAAAAACTTTTTTCCAGTGTCTTTATTGTATTAGTCTAATCAGTCGGATGATACATTAATACCCGTGCCTGTAAATACACTTTCCCATTTTCGTAAGTTTTAAAAACTTATTCCTTTTCTCCAAATAATCATTCTAAGAGAAAGCTAATCTAACCAGTCTAATAACTTGTTTGCTTTCAGGTAAACAGGCGTTCAGAGACAAACGATTAGCCCCCCCCCCCCCCCCCTGAAAACTGCTTAAACTACTGTGAATGATGCATACACTAAAACAGCTGATGGCTCAGATCTGTCCTTTCTTGCCCAATATTCCACCGCTTCGACGGACACTACACAAAATCAGCATAAAAAAAAACAAGTTAACACTTACCCTCGTCGTTGTCATCGTTAACGGATGATTTGCTGGACTGCCCGAGCCCCATGCCTACATTTGTCGATGGTTGCTTTTCTCAGAGCGGAATCATTTCTCACACTGAAGGACAAAACTGGGGTATAGGATACTCACTGGTCGGCTGCTCCACCACACAAGCCAACCTGTGTGAGTTCAATGGGGCAATATATCTAGCTCAGGAAGTTGGTAAACAACAACGAGATCGATAAGCACCATTAAGCAATTATTTCCGCGAACCTGGAATAACAATGAGATTATCTACGTCCTTGCGCAGTATCTTACAGCTGGGTCTTTGACTGTACACGGCAAATGCCAATCGCATAAGCACAGCTGTTACTGCCAAGTGACAAGTTGCTCGGATGCTCAGGGAGAATACAATGGCAGACCATTAAATATCGCTTTACGGTTATTTAAACGCAGTCGCTTCTCAGTAACGATGACATCTCCGCGAAAGCACGCGATAAGATAAACTGACTGATAAGACTACATTTAAATGTATCAAGCTGAGGCGAATTAATTTGATCTCATTGCTGTACAAAATGTACTGATGTTCATAATAGACTACCCAAGTTAAAAAAACGGTCTGAGAAAACTCCTGAGGACATTCATTCTTACACTCCTGTCATTCGTTTTAAAGAGTGACAGACTGAAATTATGTTGATCTGATGCACTGATGCAGCGGTTCAGTTGGGAAGCAACCTTTACAAGAAAAATGTAGTCCACAGCAATTAAAAGCGCAAACTACAAGCAACAGAAGTTGCAGACCAGTGATTCTAAATGAAAAGCATACGATTTTAGTCGTTCAGCTGAATCAGTATATATTATTGATGCAATAGACAAGGTTCCAGAATAAAAGAAGCTATTGTTGTATCCTTGGACTCAGTTTTAATTGAGTATTACAAGCAACTTCACTCACTCACAAACTAACCGCATTGCCGAGTCCTGGAGCAGCCATATAGACGTGAATTCAATGTCAAACTACGATGCGTACACTCAGAATGGATTATCTGCATGAAAGAAAGGCATCACAAAACCCGTCCTACCTTCTATTTAAAGATTGTTGCTCATGCAAAATCTCTTCGAATTTTAAAATAAACCAGTCGAAAACATCTCACGCGTGTCCTCCGGACGGCAGCATCCGGACACCTGCCATGTGAAGCGAATAACAGACTTCCGCGGTGGACTAGCCTATGGAAGAGAAGCCTAAGTTGTGAGATTCGTGAACTGTTCGCACAAAATGATTCCGTCCCTGGAAAGGAAAATACTATACATCAGCCTCATATGCGCAAAACAGGTATATAGTGAAAGAACTGGGGTGTTCTAAATGGGCAGGTCTCAAACGCTCAACCTCGCGCGTGGCGTGTTCAAAGTCATTTGGAATTCGCAGCGCAGTCAATTCAAAGGTCCAGTGGGTGTACGGTACTTAAGCCCCATAGTGGAAGATTCCGTTGACATACCATGCTTTGGAAGGCTATCCACCGCACACTGCTCATTGAGGTTCTTGAGCCCGAGAATAATTACCTTGTTTTTTTAACGCAACCTCTTTGACAGAGTGTGCAAATGAATGTTAATATGCACAAAATGACAGTAACTACTTAGAAAAAAAAGTTTCAAAAGCTCATAACGAATAAGATACAAAGCGATGGAACCAGTAATGCCATGGCAAATAGTAATAATAATAATAATAATAATAATAATAATATTTGTCCAAAGTAAACAAAGCTATACTAATTTGTTAGCATGTCATACATCTTGGAAACAATATTCTATACCCATTTCATATGTTTAAAAAACCTCGTTCCGAATCTTGCAATTGTGAAAAAATATTTATTTATTTATTTTTGAAATGGTCTACAGGAAGATCAAATTCGGCGTGACCAATAACGTCAACACCCAACCAGCTGCTTTTAGACAAGTATTGTAATTCTTAATTGTGTCGGTCAAGGTCATGCAATTGGCTCGTGGAATTTGCTCGGTGGACAATTTTTTCGCCTGGCGGGCATGGATGGTGTGTGGCCGAAATTAACTCACTCCAGCTCATCCATCTTCAAGAGACCATTTTAGACAATAAGAGCAATGGCATCCCTCTATTTGATGCCAAATCACTATATAAGACTTGACATCCTAAATCACTTAACTAAATTAACTGGATTCTGTCGTAGTGCCCTCTACATCAGTAAGCACTGGGCAGATTTTCCGTGATAATTTCATATAACCATTTCCATGGACAGTTACGTATTAACATATCCTCAGATACACACTGAAGTTTACCAGTTGTTGTTCCTTAGGTAAGACGACTCTTGATCGTTTTGGGGATGCCTTTGTTCGTATCCTGTGGGCCTACATCACTGTAGACCAGTGGATGCTTTGCTACGATGAGCCGTTTGATCATCGCCATCTAGTGGACATTTATGAGAAGAAGGGAGCACGTAAGGACATGCATGGACGATCAAATATGCAGTCCACGCGTATCATTAATATGTTATATCAGCAAAAAGCTGATTAACAGGTATATATTTGGGTGGGGCTGGTGACATTGGAAAATGTATTTCGATTAAATACAGGTTTAGAGATCCTCTAGTTATAGATTAAATACAGGTTTAGAGAAACTCTAGTTATAGATTAAATACAGGTTTAGAGAAACTCTATTTTTCCACTTTCATAAGAGAAATATGATACTGTTGTTATGAGAGCTCAAAATCTTAAACTCGTAAATTTATTATGAAAATTCCATGTATTTACTTGCTCAGCAGGGAGCTGCTATGTGGTTAACCACCAGTGTTCAGACTGCCAATCTGATTTTGTCAGGTTTAAGACAATAACATTTGGAGTGTTTTCAGCATCTCACAGCGAATTGCACTTTCTGTGGCTTGCAATGACTTGCACATCTCACTAAATCAAGTGTGTAAGCCCTAAAGACAAAACTCTGTGTTTTTATTTATTTATTCCAAAGAAGGCTATCTTTATCTTTGATGTGATATATCTTTGATATTCATAAATTGCATCGCAATTTAATGAAGTTAGGTTTGATTTGAATGAACAAATACATTGATTTCACTTGCCATAGTAGTGGTTGTGGTATGATCCTCTGTTTGTCTTTGACTTGTGTAAGACTTGTGTGAGGTCAACAGAGCACTGTTTCTCAATTTGTCCCCACAAGGAAGATTGGCATAAACATTTCTGCTCCAGTCCAGGACTGGCACATACGTTTGAAATGACAGAGGAGGGAATGAAAAACAGTTGATTTGCTCTCTAGGGTGTGTTTCTGTGAGGCTACAGAAACAATGTTTGGGATCGAGGTCCTCATACAAAGAGATTGAGAACCACCGTAACAGGGTGGACTTTTACACATGTCTGGTAGCCTCAGACTCTTGTTTGATTATGTACCAACTCTACCATATTACACAACATGTTCCTTTTTTCTTCACTTGAAGCATGGTCCTTAACAAACATAGTGCCTCCTCTCTCTCTTTCTCCCACCGGGAAACAGAGCAACTCTAAATGATTCACTATTCATACACAGATTTACTCTATGTCCCCTTTAAACATTGTCCATTGACGTGACCCTCAGGTCATCACCTTCCTACACTCAAACTAGAAACTGAGCAGCAAACAAATCTTTTAGGAAGGAAAAAAAAAAAAAAAAAGACAAAATTCTCCAAAATGTGGGCGTTGGCAAACTGTTCAAAACTGCTTCTCTGATAAGATTGTTTGCGTAAAAAAAGGATTCTTACTTAATTGACTCATCTATCATATTTTGTCAGGGTGAAAACACGGGCGTGTTTGAATCTGTTCGATGGGTTATATAAAGCTTCCCTTCTCCTGTTTGGTGGTAATGATCACAAACAGACCCAAGCATGCTGAGAAATACGCTCTGCTTTCTGACCCTGGTGCCGCTCGTGTGGGGTCAGCCGTATCCAATCCCACCCACGTGTTACACAAAGGTCCTCACCATGGGAAAGGAGATCTCACAGAGAGTAGTGGAAATGAAGACCAGCCACGACACTGTAAGTCTTTCACCTTCACGTTTTACACATGTCCATGGATGTTCTGTGCATGTTCGTGGTTTATCTCGCGTATGTATTTATTTATTACAATTTGATCTTTCTAGCGGAGCTGCACTCATCACATGCCGTACCTGAACATCGACGTTCATGTAAGTGTGAGCAGATGAAAATGCTGTAAAACATACCCGCTTCAAAACCACATGTTTGTCTTTACTTTGACAGTATGTTGCCTTTAGTTGTTACAATTCAATTAAATACATTATACTCGTTGTAACTGCATGATGTCACAGATAAGAAACATTTTGCCATATCGATTGACTCAGTTTTAAAGCAGTGTTGCTGTATGTTAAAACCAGTTTTGTAATGGTTCACTTGTTCAGCAGCTGTGTATAGTGTTCATCTAGAGTTCATATGAATACACTGTTGATTCATTATCCTTTAGTCCACCGCTGAATAAACCAGACTGAGTGAATTTTGTCCACCTTTAAAAATGCCCGTTTATGTCATTTAACCGTGTCTCATTGTTTCTATGACATTACTGTGTGAACGACCTGCAGCTGGGGGAGACGATATGACAGTAAGGGAGGGGGAGAGTGATTAATGATGCTGATGAGCGTGGGGCTCTTTCTGACAGAACGCGTGCGTGATGCACACCATGAACTCGTACATGTCGATGCTGGACGGCCTGCGTCAGCGCCGCTGTGGCTACAGCAGAAGAGTGCAGGCCCTCAGAGGGATGATCAGACAACTCTACATCATAATGTCACAGAGATGCCATGGGGTGAGAGCTTTAGAAACGATCAGTTATGAATTATTAAATATGTCACCGACAGGCACAAGGACACGTCTCCGACCACACTATCATGACGCCGCACATTTCCATACGGCTGTAAAAGCGTACCGGCCAAAAGAGAAGCGCTTTCTGCCCAGCAGATAATAGGACTTTTCATGGTGACACGTTGGTTGTCCAGACTTTGACACAGCCGGAGGGAACAGGCAAAAAGCTGATTAAGAGGTGGATATCTGGGTGGGGCTGATGAGGGTCAGATGAGGTGTGTATTTGGGTGGGGCGTATTTTCAAGGTTTTATTTTTTTGGCCAGATAAACTCTCTCAACATGGAATTCCACTGTGTATCTCCCATGCTCTGTTTTGAAAGGTTCCAGACTGAACACAGTGTGTGTTAGTGTGACTAAACCGGCTTTTTAAGAGGTTAACCGTGTCATGTTTGCATTGCCCCCATCCTTCACCCAATTCGTCCGTATATACACACAAAACACAACCCAGTAACCAACGGTACTGTACTGCAATGTGGGCTTCATTGGTGTATTTACGGTGTATGGTACGTTCCCCAGTCTTATTCCTCTTCTCCTTGGAGAAGATGGTGCTTTTCCCGTGGTAGGGAAAGCCTGTGACCTGTCTTCTCTGCTCCGACGGCACCGTTTATGTCTCCTGGCCCTTTGACGTTCCGCTGCCTTAACTTTAACACATGTCCAGATGGGTTTCAGTCAAATGTTATTTGGTACTTTTTTTTTTTTTTTTGCTATACTGTAGTGTGTTTTTTGCTCTCCGTTTCAGGAGCTGGTTTTCACCGTCGATAACTGCGCCGCACTGGAGCGCAGACCCATGGGAGGCTGAAATCGAGTCAGGTCGGCATCAGGACATCGGAAGACAGCTTTACTCCCGTGTTTTATTTTTTCTGTCTTTAATTTCATATCTGGTTTGTATATTTGCTAATGACGTGGCTCCGTGATCATTATGAAATGAACTTAGGTGAATAAAATCAGTTTTTGGGGTTTTCAGTCTCATGAAATGCCAACCCTTTCCTTATCCACTGTCAGCGCTTCTCTCGGTTGGCTTTGCAGTTCAAGTTTCAGCTTTCATTGCAAAGTGAGATGTTTGACAAATCTGACCTCTTTGAATCCGTGGACAAAGCCGAGAACCAGAGGTATTGAAAATATGCCTAAAATGCAAATAAATATCTTCACAGAAACTCACATTTGTCTCTACTTTGTTCTGTTCCAAACACTCTAACGTATCTGAAACATGGCCCTTGTGGAAAAGAGTGCATTAAAGTGCACTTCGGAGAGGTGCGCTTTTTCTTAGAAAACGTGTACTATTAGTGCCAGCATTTTAATCGCACTTCAGTGTGTACTAAATGTGCTATTTTGGGAACTACTTATTTGAACTTAAGTATATTTAAATTATATTTTATTCAAATTCTAATACAAAATAAATACACTAAATGCTACTTTAATATGTTATTTCGGGACACTCAAGTTGCACTAAAAAAACGAGTATGTACTTCAGGAATATTAAATAAGTGTAGCTGTCATACATTTTCAAAATACTCTTTGGATGTATTAAAAGAAGGTAAATACACTGAACTACAACTTAACTGTGTCTATATCACATTTAAAATTCACTGAAACACTTCCAATAACACAGTTACATATCAGTTCTGCAGGACAGAAGCATATTATTAACCTTACAGAATGTATTTCCAAAAAACATGACCCAAAAATGTTCAGTCACCATTTCTTTAAGGAATATGTTTATAGTGACTTACCAGACTGTCACTGCTTACTAAGACATGTCCAAACTGTGCTAGAAAAACATGTTTAAAACACAGGTAAGGTTAACAACAAATACATCATTTAAGCTGTTATGTAGTAGGAGGGATCATTAGATCATTTGTGAGGACAGTTACGTTCAGGGTGCACAGATTATGTTCAACTATCACACAAATGAATCAACATTACACAAAACCTAGATGATCAACGACACACATGCGCTTCTACTAGACACAAATGGGGATATAAACTGAACAACAAAGAACTGGGGCTAAGCCCCAAGGCATGCTGGGAAGCTCTGCCCATGTACCCCCAACATGCTACAGTACTCCCGTTTGACTACTTTAGTTAGTACACTTAAAGACATGAATAGTATGTTAATATAAAGTCATGGTCAGGGGTGTATAAAGTAAAATTATAAGTACTCTTGCTGCAAAAAAGTACTCTAAATAGAGTTGTTTTTGTAAACTGTAAATGAGTAACTATTTTACTCTTACTTAAGTGATTTTTCAGGAGGTTAAGTTTAACTCTACCTAGAGGTTTTTTGTTTTTTTTAAATTTCTTAAGTAAGGGTACTTTTACTTTATTCACTCATGGTCATGGTGCACTGCTCAAATATATTGTCTGTTAGTGTTAAAATTAGAAACACTATAATGGCAGTTGAGTATATTGTTGTCTAAAGACTACCTTTTTTACCTGCTTTGCTTCAAATAAAATGCACCACAAATGCATTCAGTTGAAGAGTTTGAGTGTATGCATGACACGATGTGAGTAGAAAGTGAGAGAAAAATGCATTAATCAAAACCTTTCCATCAAAAACACTCTATTTAAAAGACTGCAAAAATATGACCTAAACCTGTTTGGACAGTGGGTTAAAATTTGCCCCTGCCAAACAAAAAACCAAAACAGCCCGACAAAAGATTTAGTAAGTATATGTCCCCAAAGTTAAAAGTTACATTGAAAATATTTTGTCTCTTAACGTATGTTTCAGCAGTACACTAAAATTGATCATTCACATTTGTTTAAATGAGCTTTAACATATTAGGACATTATTTCATCAAAGTGCACTTCAGCAAAGTAAATGTGTTGCCATGATAACAAAGTTCCTTTTTTTTTTACAAGATCAGCTCAGTGTGATCAGTCATCGAAATGCATTCCAGAAAAGCGTGATAAAGTAATACTTGAAATGTATGAATTTAAAACATACTTTTTTTTTTTAGAACACATTAAAGTATACTTTAAGTGCGTGTAATTAAAATACATTAATTAAAAAACATACTTTTATTGCTCTTAGGATACTTCAAATATACTACTAACATATTTAAGCATACTTTTTCACAAGGAGGATCACGTGCGTTTTACAAAAGAAAGTGTCTTTAAAAAACATGTCACCTATTGTCTCCTGCGGTCTTAAGTTATTCTTAGAGACATTCTTATTTTTAGTAGACAGCCGGTGACAGAATGGTCTTCAAACCTCATTTAAAGCTTAATATTAAAATATACTTAATATCCTAATTTTAATTTAATATTAAGATATACTCTTAATTTTAATATTAATATTCGTTGAGTGATTTTTTTAAAACAGATTTTTGTCTAAAATGAATTTCAAAGATCTTCTGCTGAGTTGTCTGCCTTCAGCTAATCATGCTATGGCACTGCGTGGATGTCTGATTTAAAGTCAGTGGGCCTTGAGTAATACTTCATCTCCCACTCACACATACTGATAAAAATTAGGTTCAAGTGCATCATTACTGTTCGAAAAATGCTTTTGTTTGCATGTCTCATGATTACTACTCCGAACATTAATGCGTGGTTTTAAACTAAGTCCGTTTTTATTAGTTAAACCAGCACAGGGGCGATGGGCGTAAATGGAAACTGTGTGGACTATACGCATAAAAGTTGTTCTCCGTTCCGTACAATACGCGCGAGGCAAGAACTTTTGAGTTCAAAACCATCTCTTTCTTCGAGCTAACGATGACCCACGGTTTCTATAGGGCGTTTCGTACTTTCAGCCACTGACCAGATGGTGGAGCTCGTTGCCGTTCGGTGTGTAGCAAAAAGCAAACAGGAACGTACACCACTGGGTACAATAACCAGATGCAATTGACAGTAAACACGACGGAATCCCGCACGCATTTAGAACTAAGAGTAAAATTCTCATGATGTGTTTCCAAGTTTGAAGCAAGATGGTATATGTATTACGGTCGACAGATATGGCGTTTGGTCCTCAAAAACAAGCACTAGTTTGGTTTTCTTTGGTGTACTGTTCTCAGTTATTTTTCGGATGAAATCTGAATATGCATCAGTTTTTCTTCCTTGTAATCAAAATCGATGATACCGAACCGTGCACCCACAGTTTAATACTAATTTCAGTTCACAATCGCGTTTAAGGTACTTAAAAACTACAATTCCCAGATCGAACTTCAGCCAGCTCGTGGGATGGTGGGGTGGGGCCTCTGTGTTGATCAGTGAGGTTGCCAACAACTTACTTTATTCACTTGGGAGTGAATAACGCAGCAGCAGGTGGACGGACTCGACTTTAAATTAGCCACGTGAATGGAAAAATGATTGTGTTTCATAAGAGACATGGTTTGCCAGTGGACTGTCCACATTCTCATCTGGGACGAATGGATTGAGTCGATTTAAACTCATTATTTGATAAATTTGTATATATTTTCAAGACTAATACTTGGACTGTTATTTCGAGTGAGCGAGGATGCCGCGTGCTGTACTGCCACTGATCGAATAGTCTGTACCTGACGAACGCAATTTTGTGTGTTTCTTCCTCAGAAATCCATATTCAGAAAACATCAGTGAAGTTTTCATTGTGTTAGCACTTGGACATGGCATTCGGTAGGTTCAGCAAATTGCTCCGCTTTTCCACTGACGGCAAAAAGAAAGCAAAGCAATATGAACATGTTCACCGGGATATTAATCCGAATGACATTTGGGAAATCGTTGGAGAATTGGGCGATGGAGCATTTGGAAAAGTTTATAAGGTGAGTTCATGCAGCCGAGCTGTCATCACTGAAAAACAATAAAACCTGTTAAACTGCCTCAGCTGGCAATTATGAGGTATGTTGACGCCTGTCAAGAACCGGTTACTGCGGGTCTGGCTGTATGTATAGTATATATACTTTCCTACAAAGATCGTACTTATTAATCAACTTCAAGGTTTAAGTCGTAAGCATATCAGTGATTTTTATTTTTGTCTTAGCTCTCACAGCTTAAAGCAGCATAAGTTTACGTATTTAAATGCCACCGGTCGGCTGACACTGAGGTCTGTGTCAAAGGCTACTGTGCGTCTTCACCTATCGATTTGGTGGTATCAAAACTTAAAACAGGAGTGATTTGATTTTGTATTTACCACGTCTTAAATATTCACTCGGTTATGTTAATACATGTACGGCGCCGTATTAATGAATTTGTTAATGCTCTACTGTACCACTCAAAACTTCAGATTGTGTTTCGTCGTTAAAGTGATGTGTAAAGGTATTTTCTGTGAAACTGTCTCTTACATTAATCTAATAGTTCACAGTCTTTAGTGAAATGCGCTTTGATTTTGGAGTCATTGGAATGCTCGGCGATGTTTAGTAGCCGTTTTGATGGAGTATCGTTTAATCCACTGGTGACAGCAGTCTCAGCCCCTTCCCTCACGCCCTGAAGACGCGTCTCTTTTAACTTTTGATAGAACTCCACCTAGTCTTGTTAGAGGAAACGGCGTGTGGTTGCTCAGCTCTCGCTCTGACAGAGGTGATTGACTTGTGAACCCTCAAGTTCTTCCACTCTCAGCTTAAACATATGCCATGAATAATTAGGCTCATCAGAAAAAAATGGTCACCACACCCAAAACACCGTGGGACACGGGACTCAGTGATGAGGCTGGAATGTGCCACGGTTTCGATGGGTGGAGAGGGGTCACATGGTACCCAAAGTGGAGAACAACGTGGTATCTTTAAGACATGTAAATTATAAATGATTTCCATTGCCTTTTTAAAACCTGAGGAACAAAGAGACTCTCAGAGCTGTCTCAGAGAATAAACTCTTTTTGACCCATTTGATGCCTTAGCTGATATATGTACGGTCACATGCAGAAAGAAAGAATGTTGTAGTGTTTTTAAAATGAACTTTGAGAGAGAATGGAGAGCATATTAAGTAATAATGTCACTGTGAGAGTTTCACATTTGAAATGACTGCTCTGCAGATAGGTGAGGTGTTGAATCATGTCAGCTCTAGTGGGGACAGATCCGTGGCAGTGATGACTGATCCTGAGTGTGCAGAGTGTTCAGAACCGTACGTTACTCCTGAGCAAACCTGCTTATCATTTCAGCGGGTTCTTCTGCCTGCTCAGAGCTGCTGAACTGTGGAATTTGCTCAATATATATATATTTTTAATGTCTCTTTGGTGGAAATGGCTACGATTCAGTCAAGGACGTTAACTCTCGGTTAATGATATTTCTCGTTAAATACGAAAGAGTCATTTTCTCCTTCGGTTATAGAGAATTTAGCCTTTTTGTTAGATTTTTCTTTCTATGTTTATTGATGGAGTGTCTAAACATCACGAGAGGGCTCTAACCCAGCGGGTTGTGGCGGATGGGTGAAGGGAGGCCCTGAGAGCCCAAAGCAAAGCCCCTTTGGAAGACTCGGTGAACAGACCTGTGCCTTGTGTACAGCCATGCAGAAGGGCGTCATGTGAAACTGATGGAGAGGAAACAGAACATCACACCAGCAGACAGAAATAAATGACGCCTTCTTCATTGTTGTCTGAACAGCTTTAAGCATTAGAAGGCCTCTGAGGGGGGCAGGATTTCAGTCTGTCTTTATGTTAAGAGTATAAGTAAAAACAAGTCAATTCTCTTTGCTGTTTTTTTTTTTGTTTTTTTTTAAACATACGTGAAAAATGTTGTCCTGAAGGGAATGCAGCCATGTGTTAGTATCATAAATACCTTCATTTATGACTCGATCCATATGATCAGGCCTCTTGAGCATGAAAACAGTTGCTTCATGTTTGACTGTATGTCATGCTAAAACCTGCCAGAATGTGAAAACCACGAGAGAGAGAGAGAGGGGGCGAGTGTGTGTGAGAGAGTGAGAGAGAGAGAGAGAGAGAGAGAACGCACGCACGCACTCTCGCACACAAGTGTAAGCAAGAGTTCCTGTCACTCTAAAGCCACTAACCTCAGACATTTAAATCATTGGCAAGAAACAAACCACCAAGCTCAGAGAGCATTCTCATAAACCATGTTTACATGCAAACTTTTAATCACGACTAAGATAGCTGCCAGCTTCTCAGAGTTTGTTTGATTCTCCTGCTCTCATCATCAAACTTAAACGAGCAACTTGTTGCTTGACTGATGGACAAGGTATGACAGATACAGGACACAAGTATTTAGACTTAGGTCTGGCGTGCTTTGATGCAGTGAAGTACAAAGACCTTCTCCATACCTGAGATGTTCTGGAAGGAGGAGGTGATCACAAAAAAAAAAAAAAGAAAAGGAAAAATCAAGGGTGTTCCTCTTATACCACAAGTGTCACTGACTCATTTTACTTCACGGAAGCACTTCATGGTCTTGTGGTAATGTGCAAAGCCGAAGAGAGCTCAGAAAACCAAAAAAACAACAGCAGCAAGTAAACAACAAGTAAACTCCTTTGACCCTGGGAAACATAATAGCACTGAGATGTTGTGACACTGACATACGTTGACAAATGACACACAACATGAAAGTATTTTAGATTCAGGTTTTGAGAAATTGACCTTGT
>NC_044510.1:1700087-1707587 GCF_902362185.1 Chanos chanos
TGTTGGTTGTCTAGAGTGGTTTTGCCTCCCAGTGCACCGACAGAGGTAATGTGTAGACGACTTACGGTTTCACTGGCTTATTACAGGTATGAGTTCGTCGCAGCTACTGTGCACACCCTGTGCCAGTCAGAAAGTGCTGAGGTGTAATCTTGATAATATCAATTAAACAATCTGTGTAGTGTCAATCAAAGGTTGTAAAGAGCTTGTAAACCTCACTCTCTCTAGATTTAAGTGTTTTCAAGTATAAGCCAATAAAGTAAAAGAACCCATCAAGCAAGCCCTTGTATGGGATACTGGTTTGAACTGCCATTAAAAAAAAACAAAACAAAACAAAAAAACGCCCACCCCAACCAGAACCACCCCCTTAATTTGGTGCCAAGACAAACAACACAGTCTGGTAAGTCACATCGATCCTTCCAGCTGAAAAAAAATAACATGGTAAAATCGTCCAGGCATCCCTACAGTTGGCGGCCTTGTGTTGTAAAACCAGTCAGAAACTGTGGAAACCAGGCAAACATTTGTCATGGGGTTACATGTGAGGTTGTGCATTTAGGAATTAGAAACACCTCCTTAAAAACATTCGCACCAAAACCCAGACAACACACCATATTGGGACCACCTGCTCAAAAGTCCCATAGCGCACACAACTCCCGCGCCTCTGTCCTCTCTCCCTTCTCAGGAAATAAAAAGAAAACAAAAAAAACAAGCGCTTTGTGAGGAGTCAGTTGAGCATTGTTGGAATTCCAGTGTGTGAAAGGTAAATTTGCCTTACTCAAAGCTCCACAATGCAACGCTGCCTCAGGTCTTTGTGTGTGGATAAAGAGCTGGTTCACACCTTTGGTTTTCTCACTGCATTCAGCCTGCCGAGGTCTTCTGTGTGCTGTACACTCAGCAGCCCTGGTTTTTCTTTTTACAAGCACAAAAAAACCCCAACGTCTTCTCTTCTGTCACCTACAGCAGGGATGATGAACCAGAAGAGATGCCTGGGCCTTCCCCTTACTGATGTAAATACTTGTGTGTCATGAACCGAACAGAAACTCATGCCTTCATGGTCTTGTGAGCCCGTTCCTAGTCCCCAAGGCCATTGTGCTTTGACCGTGTTTAAGGTGAAGAGCCTGCATGTGTCTGTGGGGTTATTTAAGAGCTGTGAAATTCGACCAGACCAGGATGATACACAACATGCACTCAAGCATCACGCCCTTTTCCTCTTGCCCTCGGATGAACAAGTTTGGCTTCGCCTGCCCGATTTGCGTGGAAAAAACCCCCAACGTTGCGTCATAAACTAAGCATATTTGGGTGTGGGAGTGAAGTTTTTACCCATAAAACACTCCTTCAGAAAACGAGACACCGATCCGTCTGACAGTTCTCTGGGCTATAGACGGGGTGCCTTGTGAAAGGTACGAAGGGCAGGTTATGGTTGAGTGTGTTAGGTCGATTCGGCCTGAGGAACTTTGTCAGACGGAGCAGCAGGCAGCCCTCTCTGGCCTAAAAGAAAAAGAAAAAAGAAAAGAAAAAGAAAGAGAAGTCCTTGTTGAGTGCAGCAGCGACGGCACATTCTTCAGCCCCCAGTCTCTCGGCAGAGAAAGGGAGCGTCAGACGGCAACACAGAGAGTCGGTTCTGCTTTGAGAACAATGAACCCTGCAGACCGTGCGCTGTGTGAGAAACACGAGGCCTTTTAGGTTCTACGTTTTCGCCCTCGCACTCCAACAGCCCCTTCCAACGGGCCAGACACGCCAATTTAAAAATAAATAAATAAACAAACGAGGGAGAAAAAAACGGATTTCCAGTGACAAACTGCAGAAACTGTGAGACGCTGCATCACGCTGCTGGCTCCACAGAGAATCTTACCTGGTCTTTTTTTTTTGGGCCAGTTGTTACTGGTGAATGTGTAGTCTGTGCCATTGTTCGTCTAGTCCTGTCTTAAAACACTGAGTTACAGGAAAAAGTGGGCTTTAGGGAGGCAACCCTAGAATACATTCGTCACTCTGACTTGACATAGAATGAGAGCAAGACAACATTTTATCTCTCCCCCATGTTGAGGAATGTGAGCTTTGACTCATGAAAAGATGTTTAAACAGGCGGATAAATAGATATCTGTCTCTCTCTCTCTCTCTCTCTCTCTCTCTCTCTCTCCTAGAGTTTCCCCTTATCCTTTGTGAGGCTGGTACACGTAAATCAGTTTCACCTCCTTTGTTTCCCTTTATCGTTCTCGACCTCTCCCCCCTTCCCTCTCCTCCCGCCTCCTCTTCACGAACGCCGTGTCTCACTCGCTTCAGCCTGGAGCAGAGAGCTCCTTGGTCTCTCTCAGAGAAACCACCAATGCAGACAAAACACAACTCTGTGGACAAACAACACACTTCCACAAGTTATTGAATAATTGATTTTTACAGTTGTAAAATCAGTGCTGAATTAATCATAGTACACCAAAGAATAAATTCATTTTCCCCCGTACATGGAAAAAAAACCCCAAAAAAACCCCGAAACAAAACAAAAACAAAACAAAGCACAGTTTGCATGATTATTCCTGTTATTGTTTTAATAAACACAGATGCATCATGGGTGCACAGCAACAGCTTGTCTCTGTCATGGCTCATTTGAACAATGGTTCTCTTTGATGTCATCTAAACCAAAGTCTTTGCCCATGGGTGGGTTCATTTAAACCAAAGTCTTTGCCCATGGGCGGGTTCGTTTCAAAACACTGTGAATCAGCAGAGTGTCGACATCACTTAACAATTATGAGCATAACATTTGTGCTCGTCAGACAACGAGGATTAATCTCCTCTCACACGCCTCGTTTGCGCTGGGCTTTATCCTCCATGGACAAGAGCTCCACGGACCCGCATGCACGTGCACGTGCCTAGACGTGCACACCCCTGGCCCCTTCTGTCTGTAGCGACTCGAATCATAACCCAGCTCATCTCTGGTTTCTCTTCCCTTGGCCTTGCACTGACAGAGGAGTGCGCGTAGGTTGCAGAAGAATGTCAGTTAGGTGCTGCCGTGAGTCTGCACTGCATCCCACAGGCTTTGGTGTGTGTGTGTTTGTGTGTGTGTTTGTGCGTGTGTCGTCTAACCGGCCCAGCTACCTTGCCTCACCTGAGGGTACTGCTGTTCAAGTTATCTGGAGTATTCTGGGAATTTCATAAGAGAGGCCAGCCAAGTAATTCCATTAGATCACAGCCCCACAATAATCAACGTCTCTCACAGACGCTGTTGGCACTGCCAGCATGTGTTTTTTACTGCGTTTATTTCAATAAGCAACGAAAAACCCCTATCTAACCATGTCAGGAAAGTTCAAACCCCATCAAACGGGAAAACAACTGAACGAACATGAAACAAACAAAAAATCTAATCTAATTGGAAAGGTTCCACTGAAGCCTGGCAGTCTAGCTTTTTCAGATTGAGCCTCCGATTTTACAGGAAAGCTATTCTGAACTGGAGATCATTTGGGGTCAACTTCTTACATTTAAATCTCACTGATTAGGCACCAGCTGACCCTCTTAGACCCTCCTCTGACACCCTCCCAACAAATTCCTCCCGTCTGAAAGCAGCCCAGTTAAAAGAATGTCCTTTGTGACAATGACAGTTCCACAAATTCTGCACATTTAAAACAAACACTCTCAGAGCTTTGCAATGCTGTCGGTCGACTCCCTCCCTCGGTCAGCGGTTCGGAGAAAGCACGCCGGGGTTTGTTGATGGTGTTCTCTGCAGTGTCTACTTAGTGTAGCATCTTGATACTTTTCCCAGAACGTCAATACTACGGAAACAGACTTTAAACACTTTAGGTATACAGTGAACATTGTAGCATTGTGACTCTACCATAAATTAACAAGTTTGACAAACATTTTCCAAGAAGGGGTGTAATCAAGGGCAACAGGACCTGGTTTGTAGATACCTGAAGACATTCATCTTTCATCCGAGAGGCTTCTTCAGCTCTTCAGCTCTTCAGTTCTTCAGTTCTTCAGCTCTGTCAGAACTGAAAAGCCTCTTGGATGAGAGGTGAAATGTCTTCAAGTATCTACTGTCCACCTCGGAGGAGACTTCCTGGTGGAATACTGGTTGGACATTCTTACAACAATCTTTCTTATGAACTTAAAACAACTAAAACTAAAAGAAGCGGTAATCCAAAGTTACATCTCAACCACGGCTGAGGTGGCTACAGCTGCTGCGGTCTCCGTTGAAAGCCTGCTCAGGACGAATCCAGCAGGGGAAGTGCAAGCTTGATCAACACTGTTTAGAACCGTTCTGTCTCTGCATGTTTAAACAGCGTCCCAGACAAAGGTACTGACTTTCAGGACACTGAAAACTTAAGATCAGTTGGCTGAACGGGGATGCAGCCCTGAACATCAACAAACAAATATTTGGTGATGTCGTCTGTAAATCTGACTCCAGATCTATGAGGAGTTATGTTTTGTAGACCTTTCGCTTTCTGATATGTGAAAATCTGCATCCTTTTTTTTTTTTTTTTGTTACAATAGACATACACTCACACTCAAAAAAAACAAAAACAAAAAAAACAACAACAAGGTACTACTCCTTGGGCCAGCCATTGGAGCTGCACTACAGGAGTTTTGTGACTCCAGTTGAGAATGGATGTGTCCAGAGTAAATCATGCTGGATATCCAATCCAACATTTTTCCTTTTTTTTTTTTTTTTTTTTTTACACTAACCTCTTCTTCAGAGTCTTAACCTGGATTCAGCGTCCAGGCCTCTAAGGCTGCTGTCATAAGTACAGGTTTTATTATATCCAACTTTTTGCTAGACCACCTGATTTCAGGGTTTTTTTGTTTTTTATTTAATGCTCCGTGGTTCCACAGGTGTGGTAATTAGTTACCCTGCTCAGATCTGCAGGTGAGAGAATTAGAGAAATCAGGTGGGACAGCACATGGTTTGAGTGAAGACTTAAACACAGTGGCCTGTAATGAGTTGCATGTCCTTGACCTGTGTAGTGTTCTTATTATACACACACACACACACACACACGCGCACACACATGCACACACACCGTCACAGTGTCTGTGCAGCCCGCAGGGGTGTGTTTTGCCAAGATTCATCAGGTCATTCATTGACTTGTTTGACAGTACTGTCACTGTGTGCTGGCACCAGCGGGGGTGAAGAGGAGAGGGCCCTGCGTGTTTTTATAGAGCCACAAACTAGAACTCTGTCCAATCAGCCCGCCATTACGTAACGCTGAGGTCACCCGGCAGGTATGCTGGCTTTGGGATTTGACGACGACAGCCCATCATAACATAGCGACATTCCTCTTTCGTTTGCAGGGTTGTTGTTTTTCTTTTTTCACATCTCATGGGCTCTCTAAACCCTCTACTCCCAAATGAGCCCTGAATGCTCGAAGCATTTTTTGGCATGTGTTAATCTAAACAACACTTATAAAGTTACTGCTTATCTGACAGTGTTACGTTATATGGAGAGATGAGAGAGAGAGAGAGAGAGAGAGAGAGAGAGGACGAGATGAGACATGTGTGAAAGATAAAATCCCTGGTAGCTCTAGAAAGACTTTTCAAATGGTCCATTCATTTACTAGATGCTTGATTTGATTTGATTTGATTTTCTTCCCTGGAGTTGCAGATGTTTCTCCTGTACTCGCCTTTACTTGTAAGGCCGCAGACCAGTGCTGGTGTTTTATTGCATGTCTAAGCACACATGTGAACACTCACACTCTCTCTCTCTCTCTCAGACACACACACACACACACACAGGCTCATGACAGTCGGTCATGGTGGTTGAGGTGAGGGTGTGTGGTGTGTGTGTGGGGGGGGCGCGGCTACTCTCAGCGTTTGACTCAAACACACTGAGAGGCTGGACTCTGTCTCCAGCTTCACTGTGGCATGTTTAAACACTTCATTTGTTAAGGGCCTCATCGAGACACTACTATGCTCACACACACACACACGAACACACACAAACACGCACGCATGTCAGTACACCTTTATCTCATCTGTCCGTCACTGTAATGATTGACTCCAGTTGTCTTGTGATTCCCACACACAGCTGCAGGTTGTTCAAAGCAACGTCACGGTTTACAGTTTATTTTTTTCCTGTCCTCTCCTGTCATCTTCTCGGTCATCATTATTGCTCCTTCTCTCTCTCTCTCCCTCCCTCTCTCTCCACTTTCTTGGTTTCTTCCTTTTGTTTTTTTTGTCTGCCTCACTTCTCTGGAAGCCTGGGGTTAAGGAGAGTGAGGGAGTTAGTGTTGTTAGAGGGTTTCAGGTTACTGTCTGCTGCCTTTCTTTCTCTACCCCTGACCTTTCAGTTTATACCCTCACTCTCGCTCTGTCTCTCTCTCTCTCTTTCTTCATCTTCTTTCAGTTTGTGTGTCCCAGTCTGTCTCTCCGTCTCCTCTCTCCTCCTTTGTTTTTGTGTGTGTGTCTCTCTCTCTCTCTCTGTCTGGGCCACAACTATCAAAGACTTCATCTACATTTTCCCCACTCCACTGTGCTCTCACGGCTGAGGGCATTAATTAAAGTCTGCCTTCAGGCTTTTCATTATGTTTCACATATTTAACACACACACACACACGCACACACGCACACACGCACACGCACACGCACACAAGCATGCACACTCACTCTCTCAGACGTACACACACGCTCACTCTCTCAGACTCGTGCTTGCGTACGCGCGCACACACAGACACACACGCGCACACACACACACACACACACACACAGACACACACACACACATTAAGGCCAAACTCAGATGAGAATTACTATGTTAAGCTCTGGTTGACCACGGAGTCCCATCGCTCAAATGGCAGTTTTGAGAAGTGTTGCTGTAGTGTGTTTTTATCTGAACTGTGAGTAAAGATCATTCTGTGTAAACCTGTCCTCTGTACAACACTGAGTCCTTGTGTAATCTCTCCCTTTTTCCTCTCTTCCTCTCTCAGATCATGATAGAGTTCTGCCCGGGGGGAGCCGTGGATGCCACCATGCTGGGTAAGCCTCATCCTGCCTCTCCTCTTTAAAACCTTCACTCTCTTTTTTTTTTCCTCTTCACCTACCCTCTCCTCATACATGGGACGTCCCCTGCTTTTGGTGTCTGATGATCGGGGTAAGGAGTCTGAGAGCAAAGCTGGTAATCTCTCTGGAGGTTCTCTTGTCGAGGTTATTATTTTATTTTTGTGAAACGCTGAGCTGGAGGGAAAAGAACTGACGTCAGTCACAGTGAAACACTTCACGTTGGAAACTGCTCTGTCAAAACAGGGTTGATTCTGTATTGTAGGAAACGCTCTAAAAAACAGACCGCTTTGTTCTTTAGTTGGACACAAAAGGGGCCCGTTTTTGATGATTTTATCATCAGTGGCTGGACACAGTTCTGAAATCACCGCTGACAAGCCTGCACAGACATTTCCTAAACATCAACTTTCTTCAGAGGGCAGTAATGAACAGCTTGACAGGACACACAAAAATACTGGCCATGGTTATAAAACTGTTTTTTAATGAAAATGTGATTTTTGATATCCAGTAATCCCTCTCTCTCTC
>NC_044510.1:1712587-1722587 GCF_902362185.1 Chanos chanos
CACGGGGGCTTCCCTTGGCTTTCCTTTAGAGACAGATGCACAGATACCGTGCAAACACAGTGTCCAGGGCAGCACAGAGCTGATGAGGGTAAAAAAATCCAGCGTTTGTCTGAATACAGGCGTTCCTGTCCCGGCCCTGGGATAGAGGAAATGCCGGTAATTTGCATTCCTTTTCCCCTTTAAAGGCGCTCTGGGAATATCTCTGTCTCCTCCCTACCCCTGGCCAGCTGCTGTCCGTTGGCCTGGAGATGACTCGTGTGTTTGAGAATAGCTGTGTGTCTTGGTGAAATAGGAAATATCTTAATCAGGTACTTTTGCGCGGAAGTGTATTCTCATTTTTGTGAAGATATTTAATATTTTTCCACTTTTCTCCTCTACCAGTCCAGAATATGTAATTACCTATAACCTCATAAGACCCCCAGACACACCAGTGTTGGTTTCTGAGGCTCTGGACATGAGGGGAACTGCTTACACTGTGGGTTGTGTAGTGTTGTGTAGTGATGAGTGACTTAGCGCGTTTGAAGGACAGGGCTCTTAGGTCATTTCTTTCCTCGGTCCCCCGGGTGTCAGGGACTGCAGGGACACAGTGGTCACACGGTTACCCAGGCGTTAAGTCGTCAGTGAGCAGAGCGGTGAAGTGCTCCTACGAGAGCGGTTCTGTTCCCGTTCGCGTTCTCTTCACGTGAAAGCAAAAACACAATATTGCATTGTGTTATCTTTGTTTTCTGTTGTCACAGCTGTAATACAAACAGGGACTGACAGCCAGTGGATGCATGTCTGCACTGCAACACTGCAACACTGCAACACTGCAACACTGTCTTTTATCCAGGGACACAGCCCAGGAGCCATTTAAAAAAAGGCCACAAAAACAGGGTGTGTATGTGATCTAACACAGGGACGGCGATCTGCTCACTGTGTGTGTGAACAGGCCGTGTGTGTGTGTAAAATGTGTGTGTGAATAACTGTGAAAGCAATAAGATCTGTAGGCGCATCGACACACCTGAAGAACGCTTGTAATGGAGCATGGTACACACACACACACACACACACACACTTCTGCAGATCATCTGCCAGCAGAGGTCCAGTCCTTCCCTGTGGCACTCTATCCGCTGACACACACGTGTGTGGTGTGTTTTATATTTCAGTGTTTTACACAGCGTGAGTGTGAAGATGGGGAATAAGAGGTCCTGCAGTGGTCTACATGTGACTCAACTCCCCCCAGCCTCATGTACACATGCCAGAGATAGATCGCTTATTTATTGTAAGCGAGGGTGTTTTGCTGTCAGTCTCGTCTTACAGTAGCTCTCTTTCATTGTGGAATTTCAGTTCAGTGCTAGAGAGCTGTGTTTTTTTTTGAAGAATAAGAATGAACTTGCCATATGCAGCACGAAGCGCTTTGAGAAAAATGTCATTCTTTCCACTGAATGTTCTGTCCTTTCTTTGCCCCTGGTCCAACTGCTCTGGTACAAAGGGATTTGAGAAGTGAAACTATTTTTTTTTTTTTTTCTGTTTAAGAGCCTTTGGTGACCAGGCCAAAAGTTCACATGTTTTGCCCTGTAATGAAAGATACAGTGTATTTGGGAGCACTCTACTGAAGGCGAGAGAGAGCAGAGTTACTCAGAGTTACTTTTTAACAAAGGAACAGCACAAATGTTACATCTGTGATTATCAGCTTGTCATGAGAGGGTAGTGTAACAATGTGTCAGCATAGAAGTTTTACTGTGTCCATACACTCACTGTGGAAATGCAGTTTTTCTGTGTCCATACACTCACTGTGGAAATGCAGTTTTACCGTACTCATATACACAGTGTGGAAATGCAGTTTTACCATACTCATATACACAGTGTGGAAATGCAGTTTTACCATACTCATATACACAGTGTGGAAATGTAGCTTTCAGACATAGATGTGTGACCTGTCACACAGCACAACACACTGACAGGAAGACAGCCCATCCTACCGGACGCTTCTGATACATGCACACGCACACGCACACACACACGCACACACACACACACACGCACACACACAGACACGCACCCAGCCGATAGACTGAGCCTTTTACTTGCTAAAAACTGGGTTGCAGCCGGGATGGGACTGCTGAGGTGTACAGAGCTTGTGTGGTTTTGTCTGCTCTGAGATCAGGGCTGAGCACAGGATGTCCTGAGGCCTGCAGCAGAGCAGAAAAACACATCAGATTGATAGCAGTCTTATTAGTGCGACTTTAAATGATGCTTTTACTGCTGGATTAGGACTGTATTGTCTTTATCCCGACTCACTTAATATGGTCATTATTCCTTATGCAAAAAAATGATTCACTTTATTTTCTTTTCATGTCTTGGAGTACGTATAGGATAATTACTCTAATAGAACAATTACTTCACAGTTTTACTCTTTTTTGTTTGTTTATTTTTAAAGTTCTGATGTCTCCTGAGAACATTTTCTCCTGTAAGAGTTTTCACTCTTACTCTCTGTCCTCTGACTACACCCAGGGTCATTCTTTAGCTTTCATTATTTTAACTTTTTTTTTTTTTTTTTCGGCCCCTGCGTGGCCTGGCGCTGATCGGTGGCTTTAATGAGAGTCATCGGAGACGTTAATAGATATTGCTCCTGTTGCCCCCGCTGCTGAACCTAGCCGCGCGCTTTTATCCTCCCGACGCTCACACACACGCTGCCCTTTGCCAGCTGCTCCAATTCAATTAGCCTTGGCGCTAATCACTTCAATAATTAATAAAACCCGCTTGGCCCTTGCGAGTCCCCCCCCCCCCCCCCCCCCCCCCCCCCTTAACGGTGTAGATGTTTGTGCCGGCACTTCAGCTGTGCGTTCACCAGACGCCCGCCCCCTCTCCTCCTGATTCACTCTTTCGGTAAGTTCCCCGTTGGCAGCTCCTCTCAGGCCACGTGAGTCTTGGTCACTGCCAGCGTTCAGAGGTTCTTCTAGAAAAGGAAACGCAACGCTGTGCTGTGTTAGTGTTGTGAGAAACCGAAGATTAACAAATCGATGGTTCCTGGCTGTTACATAAGCAGAAGAGTTATCGATAGCCAAAAGACGCTTGTGTCTCGGCACTATAAATTCTGATGAGACTTTATGTAAGGCCAATAAAGAGCAGTACGGCCCCATAAAATGGGATTACTGTCTCATATCCCTGGACCTGGACACAGCTGGAAGCATTACTCCTGTTCTCTCCGCTGGGTCTCCTTAAAGGAAACTTACGCTCACTCCAATAATACTAACTGTGTATTAAAAACAAAAAAAGACACAGAGTTGAAAGTCCTTGAGGAGTGGAAACGCACAAACACACGCTGCGACATTCACCCCCTCTACACTGAAATGACTCTAGTCTGTCTGTTGTTTAAAATCAGGCTTTATCCAGGGCTGTCCTGACACTCTCTCCTTCCTGTCTGTCCGTCTGTCTGTCTGTCCGTCTGTCTGTCCGTCTGTCCGTCTGTCTGTCTGTCTGTCTGTCTGTCTGCGCTGCAGCACCCCTTCATCAGCTCTGTGAAGAGTAACCGGCCCCTGCGGGAGCTGGTGGCGGAGGCCAGGGCGGAGGTGATGGAGGAAATCGAGGACGACCGGGACGACGGGGAGGAAGACGACGCGGTAAGGCTCACGGCTTTTCCCTTTCTCTCCTCCTTTCTCCTCTCTCATCCCCCCTTTCTGCTCACTCTATCCAACCTAACCAACGAACCTCAGGCCAAGATTTAATCAGCTCTCGCATTCAAAGAAACTGACCCCCTGGACCGTATTTTAACTGCTTATTTAATTGAATTCATCTAATAACCTAATTTAATTGCATCAATATTAGTAGTCAGGTTGTGTTATGTGCTCACCATTTGCTCAGGCAACAAGTCAGATAATCCGCTGTGAGGTTAAGAGCTATATTTAACAGGGCATAATAGTCACAGATAACACAATCAAATAATTCCTACATTTATTTACTTTCTGGGTTCAACTGGGTTTAACTTCCTCACGGATGTTTGATTTATTGTTTATTTTTATTGTTTATTGTTTTTTATGTGTTTGATACACAGCAGTACTTTGGTTAATTGCCGTCCTCTTTGGGATGTTACTGAGTGATCTGAGCAAGATAAGACAACAAAGCCTAATTAGCAAGCAAGTGTTTATACGTGTGTGTGTGTGTGTGTGTGTGTGTGTGTGTGTGTGTGTGTGTGTGTGAGCGTGTGTGAGCGTGTGTGAGAGGGGGAGAGAGAGAGAGAGAGAGAGAGAGTTAATACATCAGAAGTGTCCTTTAAACTCCTGCGACGCACGCACGCACGCACACACACACACGCACACTGACTTTCCCTCATTGTGCTGAGACTTCCTCTTTATCGTGACATTAGCACAGAGCTCTCTGGGTGTCCCCACCCTTCTCAACCGATGTGTCTATAAAAAGAGTCCTCATGGTCCTTACAGACATTGACAGCTTAAAATAACCTTATCCACACACCAGTTAGAGAAACAATGCCACCAGTTACGCTAAAACAGAGGTTACAGATCCTTTCCTTTGTATTAGGTTGGCCTTCACCTACACGAGTTACCCAGTGTTTCCTGGGAAAAGCACTGGTCTGTTTGTTAAAAAGCCAGAAGGGTATGATGGATATAATGGTAATAATGGACTTTCCCTCTCACGTACGCAGCACTAGAGCGGTGAGTGAAAAGGAAAAGAAGATTTTTTCTCTCGCACGTTAGTGATGTTTGGATGTTTCTTTTGACAGTCCAAATTTAGCTCTTAAATTCGACCTAAAGGGCCTATTACAACTCCATCAAAAAGGCTCTGTTGACACAGCGTGAGAGGAAACTCTAAACTGACTCACTCTTTGGCCTGACAGTGTCATGAAATGATGAGAGTTCTGGTGCGACAGTAAAGCCACAAATATTTCAGTATCTCAGCTGTTTCAGTTACATTAGCCACTTTGACTTTCAAATCTCAATCCACATATTAAAGGGTTTTTTTCGGTCGCTTTTGCAAATCTCCTTCTGTTTATTGTCTTTGTCGGCCATATTCCCACCGTCCTTCATGTGTGCAGGAGAAAATCTGAGAATACATGACAGGGACATGTTTTAAGACTGAAAACAGTGCAGTCAACACCTGACACTCCCATTTTAATGTCAGTACAGACTGACTACTCAGTGTCCCTCTGGCTACGCTGCTGATTCAGGTCCAATTTTAATGGAGAGATATGCTGATGGAAAAACACAGGCCTCCGTAAAACTCTACATTCCCCAAGGGGAAAGAGAAAAAGAGAGCGAGAGAAACATGAAGGAAAACAAAATCATGAAGAGAAAGGGACTTGGCACAGATTAAAAAAAAGACTCAGTAAAACCACACATAAATAAACGAGTAAGTGAATGAGTGAGTGAACGAGTGAGAGGGGTGAGAAACATTAAAAGAATGAAGGACAGTGCGTTGGAAAAAAAGAGCTGGTACAAACAGAGAGGTAGAGAAGGTAGGTAGGTAGAGAAGAAAAAAAGAAAAAGAACAGACAGAGAAAGAGAGAGAAACCTGCTCCTGAACATTAAACCAACCTCTTCACCACATCCAGACCAGAAAGCCTTTTGTGTATTGTGTTAACAAAAGAACAACAGGAAGTAAGGTGACCGGCTGTTCAGTGAATTAAATGAAGACAGTATTCTTCTAAAAGAAACAAAACCACAGGAGAACCACACGAGGAAAAAAAAAAAAAAAAGTCTTGTATTTTCCGTCCAGTGCAAAGACAGGGCCGTAACCGCGGAAACGTAATGTGTTTTACTTCTCTCGTCCACTCACGCGGTCAGTTCTCCCCTCCTGCCGCTGGTCTGCTGCCAAAGCCTTCCTTTTTTATTATGGCTGTCGATTTCACCCACCGCAAGACTGTAATATTATTTTTCTGAAGGACCTGCACGGTCATAAAAGAGATGATGGAATTGTTTGTTGACTCTCATGGAGGAGGGCCTGCATGTGAGCCACTGACCATAAACAGATTTCATAATTTCATAATTAAATATTTTCCCCAGGTGATAGGAGACAGTGGAAACTCTGTCCGTCATGTCAAGGCTGATTTTGTTCTTAAGAAAACGTTAAGGTTGGATAAAAGA
Source organism: Chanos chanos (assembly GCF_902362185.1). Lineage (NCBI taxonomy): Eukaryota > Metazoa > Chordata > Actinopteri > Gonorynchiformes > Chanidae > Chanos > Chanos chanos. The sequence goes on from NC_044510.1 coordinate 1,718,668, forward strand.
GGATCAGCCAAAGAGATACGTCATTAGAAATCATGCCACTTTGGGCTACACGCGTCTTCACACGATGTCACAGATAATTTAATTTATTTTAATTTAGTGACACTATAGTTGATGACCACTAAAGATGCTAGACTGGCTGGGTCAGGTATGTCATTTTACTCCTGAATTGTTTTATACAGAAAGATGAGGGACAAGCTGATCCTGGATCAGCTGATACAAGCCTCAGTAAGTTTACTGTCTTGTATTTTTGTGTGATAATACAATATCGTCTCCTCTCTTCTCTGTCCTCCACGCCCTATCCTTAGCCCCCAGGCAAGGATCCTTCCCAGACCAGTCAGACCAGTTTGGAAGGGGACGAGCCCCACCCCGGAGCCCCACTGGAGGAGCCTGTGACCCCTACGTCAGAGGACGTCCCCCACAAAGACGAACAGGAGGACCGGCTCAGCAACAAGCTCCCAGACGAGGACCTCGTGATGGTGGACCCCGATAAACCGGAGAGCGAGACCTCTGGGAAGACGTCCAGCTCCGACTCGGGCATCGAGGATGGCAAAGCCACGCCCACCTCCGAGGAGGAAAGCAAACTGGGAGCGGAAACCCCCGAATCGGAGATTCCCCCTCCGCTGAGCGGGACTGCCAGCCCGGATCCAGACCGTCAGCCTGAACCAGAGGACCACGACCAAGACCAGGACCAGGACCAAGACCAGGACCAAGACCAGGACCAAGACCAGGACCAAGACCAGGACCAGGCTAGCGAGGGAGCGCCGGACTCGCCTGTGTCGGCAGTGCTGGACCCGCCTTCCCTTCCGCTGCAGAACGGGAACGCGGTGAAGGAGGAGTCGGCACGGGCGTCTGTGGTGAGTGAGGATGCGGTCGACAGCATAATGCCTGTCGCCAACGGGAGGATCTCCAAACGCTACTCAGACACCGACAACTTCGACATCAGCCTCAACCTGTCAGGAGACCTGTCCGTCAACAGAGACACCGGCTCCATATCCACCAAGGTACACGCCCCTGTGTGTGTATGTCCCACCCTCTAACTACGCGCTGTCCAATAGGACTTAAAGCTTCTCTTGGGTGCAAACCCGGTGCTTTACTTATAAGTGCAAGAATTCTGTCTCTCCCTCTCTGTCTCCCTCTCTTTGACTGTCTGTCTCTCTCTCTCTCTCTGCCTTTCTGTATATATCTGCCTGCCTGTCTGTCTGTCTGTCTGTCTATATCTGCCTGTCTGTCTGTCTGTCTGTCTGTCTGCCTGTCTTTCACTAAGCTAGATAAAGCAAAGCTGTGTCCCTGGCAGTCAGAGCCCCAGGTTTTGCTGAACACACTTGAGCACTGTGGTCAGAGGGTGTAGAGCAGTCAGACTGCTCACTGAACGCGCTAGAAAAAAAAAAAAGAAGACTGTACCGGCGCTGTCAGGAGTGAGGCGCTGCTACAGTAAAGGCTACTGTCCTGAAACTGGGTGTGTGGGAACCCTAAACAGAGGAGAGTCTGTTAGAGAACTCTGTGAAAACGTGTCGTCAGCCAAAAACAGTACCCCCTCACCCTGTCCTGTCCACGTAATGCCCACTGGAAACAAACGTGTAATTCTACGTGTAGGAAAACACTTTCTGGAAGTGATGTACATAGTTACAGGCCTTAAAGACAGCACACTAGTCTCCTTTTAAAATTCACACACACATTCGAACACTTCTCTCTTCTCTTGTAGATCGTGTTTTTAAAATGGGACAGCTATAAATCATTTACACATAGCAATGAAACACCATTTCTCACACTGCAAACCGCAAAACTTTTTTGGTCTTGTGTTTCCTTGTTGAGTGTTACAGATTATGTCATTCAGATAATGAAACAAACAATTCATTTGGCCCATAGACATAAGATGTTATAAGACAGTGAAGCAGAACAGAAGAGGACTGTTACAGGGTTGAATGACTGCATTCTTATTGGGCGCTTGTGAATTTTAGGCTAGCAGATATGACTAGTCTAAAATACACACACCCGTTCACGCACACATGCGCTCTCACACACACACTCACACACACACGCACACACACACGCAAACACGTCTGTAGTGGTTGTAGAGTTTAAAAACATTTCTGAGACATTCCTGTGGAGCCTTGTGGTCTGTACTTCATTCTCAGTCTGCTCTTATTCTGACAGTCCCCAGTGAAGCACGGTGGCCGTAGATTAGCATTTGACATTCATTCATTCCCTGTGTGTCAAAAGGCCGTCCCTTCTCCCCGTGTTTAACACGCTGGCCCTCCATCTCTCTGCCGCCTTTTCTCAATCAACGCAACGTTTTCCATCTGTTTCTGCCAAAGGCCCTTTTGTGTTCAGTTCTTTTCAGCATTGTCTGAGGTTTTTCTGTGTGTGCATTGTTACGGCTGGTTTTGAGCAGAGCCGTCAAGCGGCATCGTTGCTGTTCTGTTGACCAGTCAGAGCTGGGCTCGTTTGTGACGGTGACCAACTTTTTCCAGAAGAGATTATTCAGCAGTCCACATATGGCTGCGTGCCTGAATGATGTGGGTGATTCTGTCGTTCAGATGTGTCCCTGTCAACAGCAGCCAAAGGCTGAACTGTCAGTGCCTAGGACGGTTTTAGTTGATAAGACAGTTCAGCAAAGAGAATGTCACAAATTAGCCCCAGCCTTTGCTAATACACGTGCACACACACACTCCCAAACACCAAACACACTCACACACAGGCACTCACTCACTCACACATACACACACACACACACTCACTCACGCATATACACACACACATACAAACTCTTTCTCACTCATCGACACACTCTTTCAGAAACATGCAAACACACACACACACACACACACGCACACACATGTGTAAGAGAAGACAGATGAGTGTTAGAGAGGTTTCATTAGAGTGAAGAGGAACTGTAGACTACATCGGTTTGCAGTGACTTTCTTTGTCAAAAGGCCAAACTGAAGGATGTTTACTCAGCTGTCCCTAACACACTTGACGTTTTCAACACTCTGTTGATGAGCTCTCTCTTCTCACTCTTCCTCAGCAGTAGCTGGACAGGAACTCTTTCATGTACTGTTACTCAATCCATTTTCCTGCACTATCTATATTAATCTCTTCTACTGTAGTGGACTATCACAACAATCACCCAGCTCCCCAAACACTCAGCTGCAGGAGGGGTTGCATGTGTGATATTGTCCTCTGTGTTAAAAATGCGTTCTGAATGTCCAGTGTAGATCCTTTGTATTCCTGGCTAGTCTCATATCTGCTCCACTGACCCACTAAATCCCGCACGGGTGAGATCTAGAACTGCTGAGACATGTTGTAATCTTGGAGATGGAGAACATTACTCACTTCCTGTCAGACCACCCCTTTTGAACTGGAGCTGAAAAAAAGACAAGATCAAACTAATCTCACTGTTTCCTGTTTGCAGACTCCAAATGTACCCCCCCCTCCCCCCCGGTCTTATGCTATCTCTCCCTCTATCAGTTTCCTCCTCTTTTCTAATTTGTCATCCTCCATTTCTCCCCTTTTTTTGTCTCCTTTACACCTCCATCAACATCCTCTCCTCCTTTTTTTTTTTTTTGTTCTCCTCCAGGACTCTCGCTTTTCCAGCAAGACGCTCAAGCGCACGCGTAAATTTATGATCGACGGCGTGGAGGTGAGCGTGACGACGTCTAAGATCATCGGCGATGACGAGAAGAAAGATGAGGAGATGCGATTTCTCAGGTAGGGGCTTGAGTTTCACCGGGAAAATAACATCTCGAAAATAACATCTCTCTAGCCCTCTGGCTTTCCACGTAAATCCCTCCTGAAGGAGCGTCGGGAATAAACGGAGGCCTTCCGCTTCCTCTCGTTAGCCGCTCGCTCGAGTGTCTGGGCAGAGCTGGGATGTCTGTTGAGTAAACATCCTATTTTAAGCCTCCCGTTCGGACCTTGGC
>NC_044510.1:1727587-1785087 GCF_902362185.1 Chanos chanos
ACCCCATCCTCCTCTTACACACTCAGCCATCACCCCATCCTCCTCTCACACTCAGCCATCACCCCATCCTCCTCTCTCACACTCACCCATCACCCCATCCTCCTCTCGCACTCACCCATCACCCCATCCTCCTCTCACACTCAACCATCACCCCATCCTCCTCTCACACACACTGCCATCACCCCATCCTCCTCTCACGCACACTGCCATCACCCCATCCTCCTCTCACACACACTGCCATCACTACTGAATCAAAACACAGATATGGGGTTAACATCTTACGTTGCTCATTGCTTGCTCTTCTCTGTAACAAAACATTGAATGATTTGTGAGGCCATTTGGAAATCACGCTCAGGAAGTCCTGTTCAGAAGTCTGATCCCTTCTGTTGTTGGATACTTTAGGCTGTGTTTCTGTTAAAGTGCTGAGATATGTGTGTGTGTGTGTGTGTGTTTTCTCTCTCCAGGAGGTGGATCAGATGCAGCGGTATAACCAGAGAATGATCGAGCAGCTGAAGGCCAGACAGCAGCAGGAGAAGGCGCGTCTGCCTAAGATCCAGAGGAGTGAGGGAAAGACTCGCATGGCCATGTTTAAAAAGAGCCTTCGTATCAACTCCACAGGCAGCGCCTCGGAGGACCGTGAGAAGATCAAACAGGTACACAGGACTGAGTGCTGAAAACACCCACTCTCTGTCTGTCTCTCTCTCTGAATGATACCTGAATGTTACGATGATATGTGTAAATGAGATCTGTGTGTGTGTGTGTGTAGTTTGCCAAGCAGGAGGAGAAGAGACAGAAAGCAGAGAGACAGCACCAGCAGCAGAAACATGAGAATCAGATGAAGGAGATGGTGGGACAGTGTGAGAGCAACATCAGAGAACTGCAGCAGCTACAGGTCAGACGCACAAACGTACACACACACACACGCTCACACACACGCTCACACACACACACACACACACGCTCACACACGCACACACACACACACACACACACACCTTTATTATTGATCATTATTATTAGAGACCAGTGAGCTGCTAACACACGCACGCGCACGCACACACACACACACACACACACACACACACAGCATGCATACTCATGTGTGTGTAATTGCTGTTTTCCGTGCTGTGGTTCAGAATGAGAAGTGTCATCTGTTGGTGGAGAATGAGACTATGAGACTGAAGAACCTGGATGAGCAGCATAATCAGCAGCTGAAAGAGTGGAGAGAGCAGCTGAAGCCTCGCAAAAAGGTCTGTGTCAACTCAACTTATACCTGAGAACTCAACTAAACCTGAGAACTAAACTAAACCTGCCAACTCAGCTTAAACCTGAGAACTCAACTAAACCTGTCAGCTCAACTAAACCTGTCAACTAAACCTGAGAACTCAACTTAAACCTGAGAACTAAACTAAACCTGCCAACTCAACTAAAATCTGTCAACTCAACTAAAATCTGAGAACTAAACTAAACCTGTCAACTCAACTTAAACCTGAGAACTCAACTGAAACCTGTCAACTCAACTAAAATCTGAGAACTAAACTAAACCTGTGCACTGAACTTAAATCTGAGAACCGAACCTGAATCTGAGAACTGAACTAAACCTGTGAACTGAACTAAACCTGATCTCCACCCGTCAGTACTGCTTGGCTAGGCTAATGTACTGGGTGGAAATGCTCTAATAGTTCCACAAGCGCTATATGACTGTATAAGCTGACAATCCATGAGATACAGGTTACACAATTAATGTGAATTCAGTTGAAACCAGTATTTTCAATCACAACACACATACGTTTGGGTTATTCTCAGTGCCTGAGCATTTCTCAGATCAGCAATTCACCCAATGCATTTTTAAACTGAAGGAGACCTGAAGTACTGGGGAATTCTGCTTGATCAAGTTTGGAGTTTTGAGTTTTAAACTGGAGGTTTCTTTTCCTCCGTCAGGCTCTGGAGGAGGAGCTGAGCCAGCGGAAACTGGAGCAGGAGAGATTCTTCAGACTGAGTCAGGGATCCGAGGAGTCCGCCCCCACCTCCCCGGGCACGCTCACCAAGTTCTTACCTTACGTCGACTCCTCCAACACGTAAAAGCTGCTGCCAGTATGCACCTCCTCTGCCCTCTCCTCTCTTCTCCTCTTTCTCCTCAGCTTCCTCGGGATGGAACGCCAAGCCTCTGTGCAAGCCTAATTAACCCCCCCCCCCCCCCCCCCCCCCCCCCCCTTTTTTGTTTGTTTGTTTGTTTTATGAAGTTATTATTTATATTTTTAGGTTCCTCACACAGATTTTTAAATTTGAATTCAGATTTAGTGAATGATTATTAAGTTTAGTTAATGATGATTAAAAAACAAATTGTTTGGCAATTTGTTGGTATTTCCAGTCTTGCGAGTTAAGAAAGAGGAGAATGTGGTTGGTTGAGTGTTCCTCCTGTGGGTCTGTGAAGCTTTGAAATACCACAGAGGTCAACAGACAGAACAGACCAGACCTCTCTGTCCGTATCCTTAAGAATGGGTCCTGAGGAAACATGATGATTTCAGATACAGTTACGCCAATACTTCACTTTAGCCACTTTAAAATAGGATCCCAAACAAGTTAACACCAAAGAATAAATTATTATCAGAACTGCATATGTTGTTTTTTTTTTGACCGCTGTCGGTTTTCAGGTCCTTGGTGTGCGTCAGGTGTGTCCAGTAGTTCTGTATTTCTGCAGGAGCTGTGTGCTAACGTGCGATCACAAACACATGCATGTAGGAACTCGGAAGCAGCTAGGTATTCTGCTGACATTCAAATACTGCATCACTGACTGTTAAATTTTAGCTTTAGGCCTGTTCATCTGACAGATTGTGCCTTACTTCAAACCTGTTTATTTTTATTCATGAAAGTTTTTGCAAGTTTTCTTTTATCCTTTGTTTTAACTGTTTGTCTCAAGAGCAAATATATATTTATACATATATATCGTTGCCAAAGTAATACTGATTGAATTTTTTTTTTTTATTATTATTTCTTTCGAGATGTCAGGTTTTTAAATACATAAAAATCACTAATATTCTGTAAATTGTTTGACTGTCTTTTAAATTTTTGCTTCTTTGAGTTCTGGTGATATTCAATTTCAGTAAGTTGTGTTAACTCAAGAATGGGGCACTGATCGTCTTAAGTGGTACGATAGTAAAATGATTTCCCAAACACATCTTTCCTTCCTTATAAGGCACCCTCCCCTCTCCTGTGTCAGTGTTTTTGGTTCATTTGACCGTTTTATGTTTCAACCATGTATTCTTGTTCAGCTGAATGTGAAAAACGTCCTGCTACAAAGTTGTGACTCTTTTACTGTAAAGTGAACACACTGGATTAGGGAATGAACAGCAAAGCCAAGACAACAATACTGTCAACTTCTAAAGATCTGACTATATTGAAAGAAAAAAATCTATATATATATGAAAAAGTTATACTTTCTAAATCATATTTTATGAAGAGTTTATTCACTGTATTACTGGCCAATTGTTATGTTAATATTCAGAGCACTGTCAGCTAACCAAAGTGCAATACATCCTTTGTTCTCCTTTAAACTCAGTGTTCTGTCCTCAATCCTTTCTTTCTTTCTTTTTTTTTAAATAATTTAGTAGGGCTTTGCAATTACTGCTAACCGCTTAGCAACTGTTGCTATGCTGACCTGAACTTTTTTTTTTTTTTTTTTTGGAAAAAGAAGGGTCAGAAATCAGGTACATGTGTGTGCTTCACAAGTATTTTATTATTATTATTTTTAAAATTTGTTTAATTTTCTGATCTGTTACTTTTTTGTAATTAAAGGGTGACCTTTCTTGGGGGAGCCAGTATTGTACATAAGCCTAATAAATCATTCCTCTTTATTATGAATTTATTCTTTTCTTTTGTTCTTGTCTTTGGGTGTCTGCTCATAACACTGCTTTACACAAACAGGACAAGAAGTATTAAACAATGTGAAATGTTTATTAGTTTCATATTAGAAATAAAATCAGGAAATAATAAAGGACACTGAGATGAAATTATATGGACAAACAACGGACTTTTTTTTTTGTTTGGTTTTGTTTTTGTTTTTTTGTGTTTTTTTTTTAAATGAAAAGATGTGAAAATAAAAATATCTGTATTCTTGGTCAAACCGTTCATAGAACCATCTTCTGCTGATTTTGTTAAACCTTTTGTGAAACCATCAATCAACACGGATAAACCACAAACTTGAGTTTACAAAGTGCATTTTCATTGCCACATACATTTGAAAACAGCTGGGCAGCTCATTCTGTCATATTTTCAACTATCCCTGATCCTCTCCATGAAAATAATACTTTGAATTCAATTTTGGAGAGGAAAAACTAACTTACCCACTTGAACAATCAAGTGTTCCTTTGCTCGCAAACAGGGCTGAAACCCCACTTGTTCCCACAAACTTTCTTTTCCCTTGTACCAGAATCGAACGCTGTCTTTGGGGGCAGAGCCCTGAATCTGACCAAGGAGGGCCACATGTTTCGGAATCACCAGCCTTTTCATATTCTGCTTTATTCTGAACAACGATCACCTCACGTCTTTCAAACCCTTCTTCTCTGTTGTGTGATACAGGTGAACTGGAATACGCCCAGTCACTGTTATAAAAAGTCGCAGGACTTGGCATGAACCTCCTGCACGAGGAAATGATGAGGTGCTACGTGGAAAACTGGGCGATAGCAACTAGGAGCAAAATGAGCGCGTTTCCTACAAGTCACCCTGAAACCTACGAGCTTGGGAAGCTCCTAGTGTTGTCAATGTGTCAAACTAATGGACACATTCAATTTAATGACACTGTACTGCCATATAATGTAGTCCTGGATCTCTCCAAATCAATAAGAGAACAGCACGAACGTCGAACACAAAACGCACACATTACGTAAAATCGTAAAATACGTAAAAAAAAAAAAAAAATCATAAAAACTCGTAAAAAAAAACTAAAACAATTCAAATGACCTTAGTAAAGTTTACAATAAACTAAAGAATGAGATACTAAAAAAAAATGCTTGAAACCAGTCAAGCCTGTATGTTCAACATTTATTAATTACCACTCTAATTATATCTGAGCACCTTTTTTTCAGTGTTGTGAATATTCCTTGGCAATACTGTTCAGTAAATGTTCTAACATTATTTGGGCTGTGGTAAAACCGTTAGCCAAACTGAATACATGTTTTTTTTCTTTAAACACATGCAGGCCATCAGCTACTGCAACCAAACGGGGTCAGTTGCTTTTTGACGATTTTTACCATAATTGTGATCTCCCCTTCACTGCAGAGGTGGTTGTGACTGTATCGGAAATATTATTGCCGTGTATCTCAAGCACCCCCCCCCCCCCCCATCCCCCCTCGTCCTCCCCGAAAGTCACACTGCAGACATCATAACTGCAAACATGATGTCTGAAAAGTGCACATCAACACATCGCAGTAACTTAACTAAACATATGGATAAATAAAGAAGTTTAAAAAAACAAATCAAACAAACAAAAACAACAACAAAATAAAACCGCGGCAAGTTTTAAAAAAGAAAGCTAGGTAATAGCACTTGAAAGCGTTTTCCAAAAGGCCTCTCAAATAGGAATTATCATTAGTGTCATAAGAAAGCTGTTTCAAAAGTTCTTCTTACATTTTCTTAAAGTCCAAGGTTTTGGGGCTTTGACCTCTGATCTGTCCAAAAACACGCCCCTGCTTTACAAGGCTCTGACACAGCATCAACAAAATCGTTGCGTTGCTAGTTTTCTGTTGTCATTATTACAATTATTTCTTAATTACATTGTTCCCAATGGTAACATGTTACTACTTTGCATATATTTAAGCTTAAAATCCTTTGCATTATGTACTGAGGCACAATATCATGGAAGGCAAGAAAATACATATATTGCTAATCTAATACAGCTTTGTGTGGTTATACATAAGAAATGACGTTATAGGCTTGATTAACATATGGCACAATACGTAAACAATGTGAAACCTTATGTTTCACTTCCATGTATAAAGGTCTCATTGCAGACTCTGGCGATACTGAAAAGACAAGTTAAAAAGAAAAAACAAAACAAAACAAAACAAAATAAAAACAAATGTTTACATGCCTGAACTTGAAAGACTTGAAAATAGAATGTAATGAGTTATCAATAGAAAGGTACCTATAAATAAAACTGGTTAATTAAATAGAAACAGATCCTACGTTGGAAGTACCTAGTGTTTCTTGGTCAGGTAATTGGAAGGGATCCAGCCCTCCGTTAACGGCCCGTCGCTCACGTTTTTACAGAACCACCAGCCGGAGGTGTTTTTTTCCACCACCTCGAACACCGTGCCCTCTTTAAAGCCGGGCGTCTGCTCGTCACCCTCAAAGTCCGCCACGGCCAGGAACAGATCCTCTTTGGCTGGATCCTTGATGAGAGGAGGAAGTTTGTCCTTCGGAGGTCCTGGTTTTTCTGACTTCATCAGCGGTTTTGGAGGCACGGGTACTTTGGCCTTAGTATCCTCCTTCTCCTTGTCCTTGTCCTTCTCCATATCTTTGGTGGGAGGTGGGGCGAAAGCCTTCGGTTTGGGTGGAGGAGGCCTGCTCTGAGGAGGGGCGGCAGGTTTGGCCTCCTGAAAGTCTTTCTGTGGGGCTTTGACCTCTGTGGGGCTGGCTGGCTCTGAGCTCTTCTTTGGTGGAGGTGGTCTCCTGGGAGCCATACTGGGTCTTTGTGGTGGCTCTTTACCGCTGGGTGCAGCAGGTTTAGGTGCTTCCGCTAACTCGTGCCCGTGGCCGTTTTGCTGCTTTAGAGGACATTTTGGTTCCTCGCTGGGAGAGCCGGGAGCGGTGCCGTTCTGCTGGCTGACCTCGTTGGCGCTAGAGCCAGGTTCCGCCGGTCTGGGCGGTCGTAATTTGCTCCTAAGGTTGGTGATGTCCAGCTTGTTCTCCGACGGACTGTCCGGTTTGGCCGCCGGGGCTGGCTTGGGTCTGAGGACAGGCTTGGGCTTGAGGAAGGGGACTGGGTTTGACGCATCTGACTTCTCCTCCGCTGACTCTGACTTGGGCTTTGGCGGCTGCTTGGCCACTGGTTTCAGGTTAAACTTCTTCACCTCTTTGGCAGAGACCTTGTGTCCACATTCCAGACCCATCTCATTACGCAAGTGCAACGGCTTATTCTTCTCGTCCTTTTTTGGCTCTGGAGGCTTGTCTGGTTTGAAGGGGGCTGCTTTTGGACCCACTAGAGGCATGATTACCCCCGGAGCAGGGGGTTTGGGCGGCAAAGGCTTGGCCGGATCTACTCTAGATTTATCCTCTGATTCCAAGCTCTTGTTGATAGATTCTCTCCTGGGTGGTAGGGCAGGTTTCTCCTCAGAAGGAGGTGCAGTAGGTGGAGGTGGTAGAGGCCCAGAGAAAGGAGAGCTGCTTTTGACAGCACCAGACTTCCAGTCCCTCAGTTTGGGGCGGCTAGCGAAATCTGCAGTAGAGGAAGGCTCGTCTGGAAGCGGTTTGGACCAGTTGTCATCGCTGCTGTTGGTGTTACTGCAACTATCCTCTAACTTCAGCTGGGCCATCTCTCCGGGCAAAGGGGCCAAGAAGTTGGGGCGAGACGCGTTGCTGGTTTTTTTGTATTTGTCTATAAATGTGGCAGGTGCCCAGCCTTCTTTTTCTTCGATCTGAATGTACCACCAACCTCCAGAGTTCTTCTCAATCACCTGAAAATGGATAACATTGGTACAACTAGAGCTATTTTGCCAAAATATGCAAACAGAAGGTAATCAGCGCACGCAGCCGTCTATCTTCATTTTCGCCATCATTGCTTATCGTCCTGAACCTTGTATGAATAATGAGGAAGCAAATAAGTGGTATAAGTCCCGCAGATACAGCATTGTCTGTTGAACTGTGTCCACAGGAAAGTCACCACTCTGTCATTTACACAGGTGAAAAAAAAAACAAAAAAAACTTCCCCCCACTTTAATATGACAGAAAGTAATGTCTTACCTCAACTTTGATCCCGGCCTGAAAGCTGATTCCATCGGGAATGGTGGTCTGGAAGTCTGCAATGGTGTAATACTCCTCCTCTACCTGAGGTGGCACCGGTGGTTTAGGCAAGTTCACCCCACGAGGCTAAAAGGGAACAGAGGGAGAGCAGAACACAGAGTGGAACAATTAAAGGTACAAGAGAATTAAACCTAAAGATAATTCACTCTTGGTAAAACACACTGATAGAGAACGATACTCTTAAAAGAAAGACTGGCAGAGATAGCAGAACACTTACGATGGTGAGATCTCTGCGTGGTGGAGGTCTTTGTCTTGCTCCGCCTTCTGAGAAAAGAGATGTTCATTAGAATATGCTCTTTGTTAGAATGGCCTAAAACTTACTAAACCGAAGACACCCATCCTCTAGCATTCTGATAAAGATTTAGGGAAACAAAACACATTTCACAGCTAAGGAAACTAGTATCTGTAATACATGCTTCCTAATGCACAGACATCAGATGAAGGGTCATTAGCGCAGAAGCTAAATCTGCTCTCTCTCTCTCTCCTCTCTCTGTTGCAGTTGATAATTTAATTACTGCTTTTGAAATATAAACACTTTTGAAAATGGCAGTGTTCCTGGAACACTAGAGGAAGCATTAGAAGCTCTGATTGGCTCCAAACTGTGTTTGAGGACTGAACTCACTGCGCTTGCTTTCAGAGAATGGTGTGAGTCGCTCTCTCTGGCTGTCTTTGGTGGCATTCTGGGATTTAGTGGCATCCAGGTCATTGGTGCTGGCATGGGCTGCAGCTCCAGCGGCCAGTTTTTGGGACAGGATGTCGGCCTTCTTCAAGTACGAGGCAGGGGCCCAGCCCTCTTTTCCATGGTACCTGTAGGAGGCGCCATTCAAACAAGAAACATGTCAGAAATACTCCAAGTTTTATGTCTCTTAAAGGAACAGCTTCATTTGTCTCTTGGAGTGTACATGTTGAGTTTTTAAATATTCAAATAAAACCACTCAATCATTAAATCACAATGAACACAGTAAAAAGTATGCATATCCACATACTGGAAAACATATGAAATACTTTTGGCAATGGGATCTCCAATACACTGAACTCCCTACACTAATACCCATGACACGTGTTAGAAATCCTCTGGTAAACATTCATCAGGACCTTACACAACTCACTCTTCACAAAGCTGACATAACAGCAACATGATGTCAGGAAAAAAAGGTGTCACAAACTATTGCAACATTTTATGTGAGTCAAAATGATTACCATTAAATCAAAAATAATTTTGCATGACATATCTTTTGCAATACTAACAACTGAGAATTATGTTCATTTCAAAAGAGTTGTGATTGTATCTGTATCCAGCCTAAAGATGTAGAAGCACTGACTGCACACAGATGAGCTCTTATGCAGAATCAACGAAATGACATTTCAAAGTTTGTGAAGACAACGTTAATAGTATACGTGTTATTCTTAATTCTCAGACACACGCTGGAGGAAAAAGTACCACCATGTACCACCGTGTAGGTGCTATGTCTCAGAGTACGGTAAAAAAAAACAAACCTTACCTGATCTTCCACCAGCCTTCTAGATTTTTCTGGATGACCTCCACGACCATCCCTTTCTCCAGGTCTATCTCATCCTGGTCACGTGCAGCGTAGGGATAGATCACTGTGTACTTTTCCTCTACAGACGCGAAAGCAAAGAAACTCACGTAAGTGAATATGAATTCATAAATAAGATTATCCTTTCAAAGTAAAGCTACAGGCTCTTTTTTCCTTCTCCCTGGCCAACATAGAGGAAGGCATTAGGCTTATTAAACAAGGCATGCTACTCACAGTAAGGCCGACAGAGCAAAAGACAGCAGCAGGTTGTATTGGGAGTTTAGTTTCTTGAAGAAGTATCTCTTGGATAAAAAAGGGGCTTAAAACTGTTTATTGGAATAAAATTTCCCAAACAGTTCCAGTTAATGGAATCTGTTTCACATTTGGTTCCGTGTGTTTACGTATGTAATACTGTATTTATTGAGGATTCTGACTGGGAGACTAGTTTGTCATGAGTGGGTGGGGTCTGTGATGACATCACACTTGAGTCACTAACGAAACAACTGACCCGAAAGCCCATTTTACACCCGCATCTCAACCAAACGACATCTCAACCTTTTTAAATAACAATTACAGTCCAACAAAATGTGTTTTAACTGCTAACATCTACGCCTCAGACAGCACATCCATATGGCTGCATTTCCTCATTGTTTCTGGTGCTGAATTTTAAAATGAAATGACTGAAGTAGTGACAGTACTCATTAACAGCTAAAAGAGGACATGAAGCCCAGTGCATTGCCTATGTTAAAAAAAAAAATCACACTCACACACACAAAAAATGACAGAGACAAGACAACGCTGTCTCAACAAACATGTCTTTTCATACGAAAGGAGCCAGCATTCCTGGGCTTTTACTGAAGAGTTAGAATTATGCCCTTTCAAACAGATCAGTTTCAAACAGGATTAGGTACATTCACACACCACTCAAAGTGAAACACTAACCCTCACCTAACATTTTAGTATGGAGCTGTAGTAAAACTGTCTAATAAAGGTGGAGGGAATGACAGTTTCAGTCTACTTCTTCAGAACCCAAAAACTACAGTGAATGGTTTTAGTGACCTGAATGCACAGTAATGCACTGTGAAGCACAGACTGTGTACACACAAGAAAACGTGCAGAAAAAATAAAATACAAACTTAGAGAGATTTAAAAGACGCCGAAAGTTCAAACAGTTGTGTGTGTGAGAGGCAGAAACAAGGCATTAACCAAAGACATGGAATTACTTCACCACGAAAGCTCGAACATCAAATAATGCCCATGCTTCCAACACTGAATCAAAAGAGCTCAGTCTTCAAACAGTGAACAAAAAAGGTCCATTCTTCAAACAGCGTTCCAGTCCATTCCACGTCCCATGCAGTGCATGCACCACGTCATTCATGTCATGCCCCTCATGCAAGATGGGATGTTAGCGACATACAAACACACACACACACACACACACACACACACACACACACACACACACACACACTGAGGAGTTATGGAGGAGTAGAGGAGAAAAAGGAGTGAGTGCTCTCCACCTTGCCCAAAGCCTGTGCTGAACAAATCCCCTAAAGTACAGCGGCGACCCACATGCCTCGGCAGTGACCAAAATCTCCGGCACACTGGCGGCACACAGCAGTGGGCGGCAGAGAAGGGCAAGCAGACACGTAGTGAGACATTTTGGTTTTCTGCTTCTGTCCAACGGACACATCATCACTGAAATTCTCTCAAAGTTCTTTGAGGCCTGAGTAACTTACAATGCAGTTCTGTCAGGTTTATAGATCAGGTTTATAGTCTAGAAGTCTTCTGATTTCTTTTTTTTTTTTTTTTTTTTTTTAGAAAAGTTAAAGGTTTTGGATGTAAGCAACGACATTTCTTGAATATATCCAAAGCATCAAACAGGTCCACCCTGAAGGCTGACTCAATATGTTCCAGTACATTCCATTTAGGAATCCATAAATGCTTCAGGCAGACAGTTTTAAGTACATCATATGGAAAATTTTCGTTCATCTTTGAGATAGCTTTAATCCTCCTGAATCACATTTACAGTAAATGACATCATTCTAATCCTCCTCAAATATGCCTCTTTCTGCTATGATATAAGGTAGAAAGTTCTAGAGCTATGCTGCCCTTTACGAGGCCAGACACATTTCTCGGTTTTGACCTTGGCAGTGTTAACAGGAATTTAAGTACGTTACAGTTGAAACTGAGGAGAACTGAAGAGAAAGGGGGCTGGTGGGGGGGGTTGTGCTTACCTTCCTCCCCAGGCAGGGTAAAGTCATCAGGATCATCCTGAGTTTCCAGGCAGGTGGCAGGCACCCAACCCTGGGCATCCTCTGAACTCACAAACCACCAACCTGAACAGCAGACCACACATGGGAACACCATTGAGGAAGGCTTTGTCTGGACTCAATTATTATCAAGGGTTCTTAATAAGGAAGAGTTATTAAAATGATTAATCGGCAAACACAAACATTATAAAAGAGAGCTAAATTATCATTTGATTTCTTAGGAACCAACACACAGTAAATGAAGATTCCTGTTTAAAAGGAATGGTCTATGATAGTCTATGACATGGTCTATGACAGTCTGCAATGGTCTATGACGGTCTATGACGGTCTATAAAGCTCAATGGGATAGTCTACAATGGTCTATGGGATGGTCTACATTGGTCCAATTCACTTCACTTTTTCGATGAGGAAGATCGAGGTTAAGAGCGTTTGAGATTTCCTGCCTACTAACCAGACTCGTTCTTTTCAATGACCTCCACCACCTGACCCACACGCAGGCTTATCTCAGAGCCTTCCTGTTTCTCATAGTCCGTTACAGCCACGTACTGATCCAGGAGCAGCGGGTCGGCCGAGGTGGAGTCTCCTCCTGTGAAACAAAGGGGAGAAACATCGAGCAATTTTTTTTCCCCCCTGCTACCTCCACCATCATGCCAAGGCCCAAACTGAGGATACAGTTGGTCAGTACAGGGTGAGAGAAGGACGGAGAGAGTTAAGAGTGGAGACAGAGCAGTGATAGCTTGTGACCCACACCAAATCACCAGCAAGGCTGTGGAACAGACCAGGACCATGAAACACAGGCAAACGAACACAAGACCCAACTGGGTAGACCTGGAGAGGGCGATGCAAAAAAAAAAAAAAAGAAAAAAAGAAAAAAAAAGTAAATAAATAAATAAAAAAGTTTTTCAAAATAAGTTGGGAGAAATACCCTCTGAACATGCGATATTTCCCAAAGGCTGTAAGCCCCCTTATAAACTTAGGCAATTAAAACAGAATCATGCAACCTCTGCTTGCTGGAGCAAGGCTAAATCGTGGTGAAAAACAGGTGAAATCTTGTTAAAATTGGGTTCAGTCTTGGTGAAGACCAGCTAAAGCTTGGTAAAAATCGAAAAAAAAAGAATAAAAAAAGTTTTGATATTGCAGAATTACTGAAATACACTCCAGGCCTACACACAGTCATTCCTGTGTCCAGCAAGGGTATGATCAGAGGATTATGTGATTCTCTAATACGACAAAATCGGTCACGTGTTACAAAGTTTTGTTTGAACACTTCATGTCATTTCAGTTCTTTATTAAACATAATTATCAAGGCATTTAAAGTGTATTAAAGTTTGCAATTTATAAAAGATCAGGCTAACGAAGATTCGCCTCTTCTTTGCAGATTCACTTTTCTACTGTTACGACGTGACGAAAAAACACTGAGTACAAAAGGGGGGAAAAAAAACCCCACCACTTGCTAAGTTTGAACAAATCTCTTCTCAGAAGACACACACACCTCAGGAACTGCTCAAATACAAGTGAACAAACTATTAGCACTGCATGTAACTTTATACACCCACTAAATAAGCTGAGTCATGTGGAAATGAACATCTAACAATGTGTGTCTCTCTCTCTCTCTTTCTCTTTCTTTCTCTCTCTCTCTCTCTGTCGAGCCACACATACTACTCCTGAGATACCAGTGATCCTGACTCCTCCCGCCCTGTGGACCGATCCATCCTGGTGTTATCATCTTTCATCCCCCTGTCAGCCTCCTGTCTGCATCGCCATCCCCTTTGTTCATGCCCCAATTTACTTTCAATTGTAACTGCCCACGTGGTCGGCACCTATTGCACACCTGTCTGGCCAAGGAGGGGTCTCCTCTCTCTGTGGTCCTCCTCAAGATTTCTCCCATTTTCCCATTTCCCTTTTGGGTTTTTTCTTGCCTGCCATGAGGATTAAGTCAGGGGGTGCCGTCCTGCTTTGATTTTGACTGTTGTGGCCTGTAAAGCCCTTTGAGACTGTAAACAGTGATACTGGGCTCTAAATAAACTTGAACTTGAACTTAAATAAGCGGAGTCAGAACAATCACCCAGTGCGATCTACATATGGCTCTAAATGCCGCAAGACCATTTCTAGCCCGAGGTTTTACCATGGCCAACATGATAAAGAACCCTCTTCCTTTTGCTCCATGACAGTGGTATCCACTGGCCGTTCTCCCTCTTTTACAAAGATGCAGCTTGACCCACACCACGGTGCTTTTCTGAAGCTACAGCCAACCTCATGGCCTTATTCATTTTCTAAGATGATACTGGATGACGGGATGAAACCATATCTGATTCAGTCTCTCACACGACAAACAAAGATGACTTTGCAATAGACGATCAGGGTAAGTGATTTAGTAAGGTTTAGTGCTGAGAACAAAAATAATTCATCTTTGAGTTCCACAGACACCTAAACAGCATGGATCAAGAATTTCTCTCTCTGTCTATGAGAGTCCAGATTTAGCGTTTGATTAAGAAGCCGAAGCACTGTAACTCCATGATTTCCATTTCCATGTTGGTAGCTACACAGCAGAAAGGAAAAACTACTGCTCCTAGTCTAATGCATAGTGTGTGTGGAACCTTCAGGGGACTTGGGGTCAAACTGGGTAAACTCTCGATCCGACCAACACTAAATAAGATTAGCTGAAACATCGAGCCAATCATGCTAACCACTGACTGCAATAGCTGTGATGTTGGCAAAGTGGGAATTTGATATGGTAATTTATAATATGGTAATTAATTTAGACACATTAAGCTGCCATAACAAACACTCCTTAAATGCCATTAGCTAGCTAAAATTTTCACCTCGCAAGAAATTTTAATTGAAATAAAAATAATAATTATAAAATGAAGGGGGTCATAAACTGTAATCTGGTGAAGCCTGATTCAGTGCACAACACCCACACACAGCCATGCAAATCACACAGAATAAGCACCAAGCTCGCCCCCCTCCCTCCAGCCCACCTCAGGACCCCTCCCGCTCAGCGTGTCTGGGACCAGGGGCCAGGGGCTGCACCTCAAACCGCCCACGGAGTCACACACAAAGAGCATGGCCAAAGCAAGTGTCTGTTACTACCTCTCTTTAGGAAAGAAGTCGCTCTCTCCACAATGCCTGATGAAGGAAAAGATGAATGAGAAGAAGCTGTAAGAGTGAGAAGACTCCCGGAAAGGAAGCGGGGGGGATATTTAGTTTAAGTCAAAAGATCACGAAAGAAAAGAAGAAAAAAAAAAAAAAACAAACGAGAAAAAGACATCGCAATAATGTCTGCTTTTACCTGTCAGGAATGGGTTTTACAAAACAATGAATGCATGACAAGCATATTGTTTTGACAAGAGCACAATTAACTATCAAAAAATATCTGACCGCTTTATTCAAGCAGTGTAGCAAAAAAGCATTTCCAAGTGTGTAAACTAACTAAGGCAACTAACCAGCCTGGTGCAACAGCTAGGTGGCACTCTAACCACAAACTGACTTGAATTTCCTGTCAGGAGCAGTGGCTCATGACTGTTTGGAAAACATATGGACAGAGTTGGAAACGTCAGCTGTGGTTAAAATGGCTCTCGGTCTTATCCCTTTATTTATATTAGTTACTGTACAAAATGTCTACCATAAACTTACCAACACTGTCACATAAAAACGTATGTTTAACTGTCTTACCTGATTTCTTCTTTCCAATGGGTTCCCTGTAAAGAGATCCAGACCGTTCACATTTATTACAGTGTTTCGGGTTTAAAATGAAAACATCATAAACACAAACAGACAATAAAAAAAAACAATGACTGCAAAATCAACATTTACTTCAATCAAAATCTCTTCAAATATGTGATGCAGTTTAGCGCTGCATTCATTTGTTCTAAAAGCCCTCAAGAGAAACATCAGAACAGAAATGTTAGGCAGAGTAAAAACGCTAATCTGCATCACTGCAGACTTAGGATAACAGGAGACGTAATGAACCACATCTGCTCACACTGATCCATTACTGCCATGGATCTGACATTTATTTCTGATCAAGCAGGAAATGGTTAAATGCACAACTGCACTGACTGTGCGCACACATGCAGAGCAGCGTATGTTCAATCTGCTATGGCCATTATCTGAGTGATACTCCATCCATTTCCATGGGCTGGAGCTGATCGCATGCCCAGATGCCTGGGGACACAAGGCTCGGCCATCAAATGGATATGCAAGGACCTCCCTCTTTCCATACATTCCTCTTTTTCTCCCCCCCCTCCACCTATTCCTTTCCTCTCTCTCTCTCTCTTTCAATCTTTCACGACAGGTCGACTTCTCAGAACTGCAAAAGCTTAAGAGTAATGAAGAGGGAGGGAGAAGCTTCCCCACAACAATTCTTAAAGATTTTCTGCGTTTATTAAACGGTGTCATGGGACCACACCAGAGTAAAGTCAGAGGGCCTTGTTTTTTTTTTTTTTTTTTAACTTTAATTCTACATTCATGTCAGAGAGTGCTTTGCATTGCCTGGGTATTGTGTGAAACTGAAAAGTCGTGGGCAGAGGAGCAGTGTGAGGATGTGGAACAATATCTTTATAGAGTAAAGCTGTGTAGAGGTTATACAGGACAGACTTTCACAGATATGGAAAACGCCTTGTGTGGAATGGCTTTAGGGTTTTGGTTCAAACAAATAAAAGAAGAAGAAAAAAAAAAGAAACCTGAATAGAATAACAGTGTGTGGAACAGAAAAAGATGATGGATCTTCTCTAATATGAATCTGCATGCTACAGTCTATTAGACACTTTGACGGATATGTTATTTTTCTGCCGGACTCTACTACCGAGACTTACACAGGAAATTTTCCCATGTCAGTGTCTCTCTGCAATTTTAAGCAATGAAAATCGGTGTGTCAAAAACCATAATAATCAGGTTGTTACATTTACACAAGCACAAAAAGCATGCATGCACCAACACAAACACACACACACTCACACACAAAGACTCCTCACACACACACACACACACACACACACACACACACACACACACACACACACACACACACACACACACACACACACACACACCACACATACAGAGGCACCAAACTGCAAAGTCATCAGCAAGAAGGTATGTGTATATTTCTGTCTGATAACCCCTTTCTCTCCCTCTCTTTGATGTCTGCTACATCAATCACTTTGACAGACAGCACCTCTCATCCAACCACTTACAAATCTGATTCATAGAGGGTGTAGTTCTGTCCAGGGTAATGGAGCCTGGCACAAAGTCAGAGAGCTTAGGACTGAACTCCAGAGATGTTTCACTCCAATTTTAACAAAGACGCCCCAATACAAGACCTCTCCTCTATTCATCTCTCAGCCAAACAAACAAAAAAAAAAAAACCCAGACTTTGGCTTGTTGTTTGTCTCAAGAGGGAATAAGTTATGTCTCCTTGGCAACAGCAGGCTGAAATCTCCTCTCCCTGGAGGAGACCTGACATTGACAGAGGCCATTCATGCCACTGTGTGTGTGTGTGTGTGTGTGTGTGTGTATGTGTGTGTATGTATGTGTGTGTGTGTGTATGTGTGTGTACATTCACAACACTGTCCTATTCCAAGTTATAATATATCACCCTCAGGAAATCGTATTGTGCCATATGGTATAGGGCATAAAAGGCAATATGATAAACTATTGTCCCATACAATGATCCCAGATCAGTGTTCTCTGTGGACAGGCACAAAACGTGTCTGAGCAATGATGGACAGTTCCCCCTCACAGTGACTCATCTAAGGATGGGTTACAGACCATTTCAGATCATTGCCATGACAACCGACGCCTATGACATGCGTTTGGCACTGGAGCATTGAACGAAAAAAATAGGATATTCAATACAGTGACTTCATATTCTCTTGTTTCTGAGTGTAGCTTTTCAGATGTCGTGAACATTTTTAATATGCTTGACTGAACAGGTTCGTCCCAGGTCAGTATTATTCAGAGTAAAACAGCTGAGTGTTAGGGTGAATGAGTTGGCTGTGTTCTAGTCAGGAATACTGTGCCTTTAGTTACAGACAGTTATGACGTAAACACTGGAGTAAAAACAGACTGAGACAGGTGAGTTAGGTGACAAACATGAAGACCAAATGGGCACTGACTTAACAGTGCATCACCCCTGACATGTTGAATTCATTTACAGTGCGGGAGAAGAGAGGGCTGGATCTCTGGGGTGTCTTTCCCTGCAGGTGAGAGACCCCTGACAGGCCTTAAAAACATAAGGCTATAACAGAAAGACACGCCGGCCGACTTAACCTATGTTATAATAGATCTTTACATGACACTAATACTCTGGGCTTTAGACCAGACGCCAGGACAGAGTGTGTGTGTGTGTGTGTGTGTGTGTGTGTGTGTGTGTGTGTGTGTGTACTGTTGTTCTGATATGATCCAGTGTACGGTCAAACCCGTTCAGACAGCTTGTTTTCTGTCTCAGTGCCTGACAAGTCCATAATGACCGCCTGTCTCAAGAGTAAGGGTGGACTTCTTCTGCTTTGATTTGTGTCTGTTCAAAAGATAACACTAACAGCATGACTCTCCAGGCCCTTTACAGCAAACAACACTCACTGACTGGGTCGTCAGGGGAAATGACTGGTTGAAAAAAAACCCAAAAAAACAAACACTACTCTGGACTGTTCATGTTTATGTTATGTAAGTATGTTTGAGGAGATGCATATTTGATATTTAGAATAACACAGTCGGTACAGATTGAATAAGAGTGTCAAACAAGTGAAACAGTATACACTTTGACCTCTCCCTGGAAAACCGGTTTATGTGCGCCCCCCCCCCCCCAAAAAAAAGAGAAAGAAAAAAATCACACATGAACGAAAACTACATGTGAACACAGCACAGTCAGTTAATCCTGTCAGTCCACTTCATGTCAGCACACCGTAAACGTGAGCCCCCCTTGTGATACTAATGTGCAAAGGAAAGATTTACAGGGAGAGCTGCCATTAGCACCAGCGCGACGGCTATGTCAGCGATTTCCTCCAACATGGAGCCTTACAGTGTTTTTAATCCTTCTGATGGTAAAAAAAATGACTGGCAGAAATAGCAGTGTGTGCAAAAAAAAAAAAAAAGGAAAAAGAAAAAAGAGAACATCATAATTACCAGGTCAGACATGGTCATTAACTGACAGCAAGGGCTGCTTTCAGAACAGTTTACCGGGGTGGGACATTTTAAAGGAACTGGGTTGTTGAGTACGAAGCTACGTCTCTGTGCCAAGAGAATGACTTCACTTCAGGACTATTAGCGAAAAATATTCTGACTAAAATCATGATACACATTCAAAGCTTTAATACAGTCTAGTTGTCTTAGCTGAACCTGTACTACTATACTCTTAGGTGTATTGTGTGTGATGTAGCCTTTCCTAATAGAATATTTGTGTGAAAAAAGAAAAAAAAACCAAAATCAGTAAGCTAGACCATGACAGACATATTAACATATTCTAGAGTGTAACAGGGTGGACAGAATACTCACTCTTTGGGTGGGTTCAAATCCTCTGGGCGTGTTTCGAAGAACAAACGGACCTCTTCACACTGAGAAATGTAGACCGGCAGCTGGATCAAAGCCTGAGCAAGACACGAATGTGATACATATGAACACAGTGTTCCTCAAAACAGAGAGCATAACAGGACAAGACACGAATGTGATACATATGAACAGTGTTCCTTAAACAGAGAGCATAACAGCACAAGACACGAATGTGATACATATGAACACAGTGTTCCTTAAACAGAGAGCATAACAGGACAAGACACGAATGTGATACATAGGAACACAGTGTTCCTTAAACAGAGAGCATAACAGGGCAAGACACGAATGTGATGCATATTAAAACAGTGTTCCTTAAACAGAGAGCATAACAGGACAAGACACGAGTGTGATACATATGAACAGTGTTCCTTAAACAGAGAGCATAACAGGACAGGACACGAATGTGATACATATGAACACAGTGTTCCTTAGACAGAGAGCATAACAGGACAAGACACGAATGTGATACATATGAAAACAGTGTTCCTTAAACAGAGAGCATAACAGGACAAGACACGAATATGATGTGTATGAAAATAGTGTTTCTTTAAATACAGAGCATAACAGGACAAGAGAGAAAATCAGGTCATGGGGACCCAGGTGGGGGTAACTGTCGCTGTTGTAAAGCTAACAGAATTTGGCTATCATTACAATGGGAGCCAGCATTATGAGCACTCATGAGATGTAACAGAGGCAGGATCTGTTGTTGGTAAGAATGACAAACAGAAGGCTATAAATCTCCAGGCCGATAACAGTGAGGGGAGACGCAACGCAGCTTCCTGGTCTTGTCTGAGCACAATTTGATTTTATTGGCCAGTTAAAAACACGCTATTTTTGGCTAGTGATGAGTTATCCTTCAAAACTTCCAATAAAACTGGTTGGACAACCATGCTACCATGCTTGAAAAGAAGTGATGTTCCATTCTCACAGAGGTGAAGCTGAGAGAGAGACAGAGAGAGAGAGAAAGACAGAAAGAGACAGACAGGCAGACAGAGAGCTGAGGTAAGCTCACGCCATCTCATTCTGGGATATTTCCTCTCTCTATTCTATAGCCACGGACCGTTTCATGACGACTAGCTGTGGACATCGTCATGATGGAGGGAGTCAGACAAGAGCTGACAGGTTCAATTTCTCTCGGGAGATGAGAGGAAGACTGTCCACGGACCTCTCTCCCTCTATCAGTTTCACCTCTGCAATCTCTTCCTCTCTCTTTCTCTGTTTATCAGCTTCACCTCTGCAGTCTCCTCTGGAGAGGAAGAGTCTTCTATCCAATCACTTTAACACATCCACAGTCGTCCACAGTCAGCTGACAGCTGCTCTGGGAGCCTGCCAACAGCACAGCACTTACCACCACTGCATGCAAAGTAAATACAAGCTGTACTTGTAGCTAGTGTGAGATAAATATATAATTTATTTATTTACTTTTTTTCCTCCATCCTGCTGTGGGCCAGGGCTTCACTTGTCTTTAATAAGGCTAAGTGCTCCAGCGTTGTCCTTGTAGAGAAGGACTCTCTCACTCTTTCTCTCTTTTCCTGAACAGCCACTGAATTATGATATTCAGCCTGACTGCCATTTTAACCACACACAGCGCAAGCTCAAGGTGCCTTTTTTCCCCCTGGCACGTCAGCATGGCTTTTTAATATTACCTACACACTCTTCATACCCTTTTCCACTCCCAGACGCCCTCTTGAGCAAAACACGGAACCTTTTGGAGCTGAAGTCAAAGCAGAAGTGCATTTATTTTCTTGGTCTAAGTGTTAGGAGTCATTTAAATCTATCTTGGCTTCACAGATGGAGGCCCACCCCGGTATCCGTGGTTACGGCCGTTGCCATAGACGACGCTCCCAAGACACACTCGGCGACCCCTCCCCTCATTAGCATTCTCTAAGGATACGGAAGGTGCAGTGCCCCATTACGGCAAATGGACTTTATTGGTGTTCTTTACTCTGGGCTGCATTAACCTGATTGTGTGTGTGTGTGAGAGAGATTGTGTGTGTGCTTGAGGACTCTCTAAGAGGACAAGGAATGGAAACTCATTGAGGAGTGAATAACCGGGTGACAGACATCAATCTGAATGACAAGCTAAACAATTTGAGCACTTCGTACTCCGACGTAATTATGATGTAAGATCATTATGTATTAAAACGCATGCGCTAAGGACGATCAACCTTTAAAACAAACTAAAATTCCAAATTCAAAACCCCAACCACGACATGTTTGTCAGCTGGATTTATTATTGAAGCGCAATGTACTAACATTTTCTGTAACTTAGAGGGGGTTTATTATGTGGAGTGATTGCAACAAACCCATTATTCAAGTATTGTGGACAGCCTGTCTGTTAGCAGCAGACAGCAGACGGGCCTAAAGTACAGCCGACCACCCATCCTGTCTCAGCACTAAATCTCTGCAGTGTACTCCTTTTTTCAAAAACCAGGGAGTGTTTTCTTCTTACTCAACAGATCACATTTTTACAAACAACCACCTCAAAATGAAATCGACTTTTACCTCACTAAATATGGTCAGCGGTTAGCTAATATTTCGCTAGTTTTTGCTCTCTTTAAAATAGCACCAACAACAACAACAAACATTTTGCCGACATACCATTCTTAACCTTCAGGCTGCCCTTAACCAGCCAAACTAAACATATTTTGAGATAATATTTAAATGAGAGTCACACTCTTTAACTGTTTCCTTCCCAGTCACTCTGTTTGGGGTCTTCCCTGTTTGACTCATACTTACCCTATTACCATATTTCTCTAATGAGATCTACACTCTGAGGGGAATTTTTGGTGGGGGGGGGGGAGGTTGCGAGAAACCGAACACTCGGTTGATCCACTGAATTCCCTCAGAGATCGTTTTTCACTGACAAGCTAAAGATTTAGTGGAGATTACAGAGCCGTGGCAGTAACTGTCGGTTACGAAACAGAAGTTTAAACGATGGATAAATGTTGTCAGCTTGTCAACACTTGCCAGCGAAATCAGCATTTGTTTTTGAATTACCCTATTTTTTTTTTAAAGGTCTTGAAAGATCTTTAGTTCCAATGGTTTTAGGAGCACTGGAAGCTTTCCTTCCAGGGAAAGGCAAGGAGAAGGCTCTTGACGTGAAATCGGCGCTAATCAAATTCTGCTCGAGGCATTCGGCCTAGCGGTCTTCCCTCTGTGTGGTTAACTCCACTGATGTGGTACAGGAACACCTCTGCCCCCTATCCCCCTTTAAAGGTTCTGCTTCTCTATGAACCAACACACAATCTCATTTCCCATTATTACATTCCCAGGGGTTCTGGAAGAGGATCTGGAATTTGGATGAGGATCACCTCTTCCAAATGCCAAACATAACATTTAAAGAAACTCATTCAAACTCACCTTTTTTGAATTTGAGTCCCTTCTTGAACATGACCTCTAGCAAAAGGTTCAACCCTAAATTACACAGGGGTAGGATTACCCTTCTGTTCCACCCTCACGACGAGAACAGACTCACAGGGCTGCAGTTTTGATATGATACCAAATCCAAATGAAGAACCTTAAGAGTATTTTCCCTCTAAGAGCAACGCTGGCCCTTGCTGAGTCCTCTGTAGCTATGGCAAAAGTCTTCACTGTTCTACTCCGTGTTATTAAAGAGATTACTGTAACTACCTCTCTAAAATCTCAAGGGGTCTTTCATCTTTAGTGGCTCTAAGAGAATGTAAGGAGAAATTAGCACAAGGCTAATCCAATTTACAGTTATTGAACGGAACAACCTGCACACCTTCCTCGATCTGTAGAGTCAAACTTGCTCTGTTGCACTGGGACAACGGAACCTTCCAGAAAAGAACACTTCGCCAGCACTGCTGCATGTAATGTCTTTTAAATCGCCTCAGGAGCTGGACACATTTTCTTTCCGAACTGGGAAAGACAGTTACGTCGCAGTGGACGTCCTTAAACAGGGAGAGTAACAGAATTCCCTGGAGCTTAGTAACCTCTGACCTCCTATTTGGGCCTTCTCTAATTTTGGCGTTTGGCATTAAGCTGATTGTGTGACACAAGCACTTCTCTTATCATCTGTTTCTCCTTCTTCATTTTAGATTAGATCTGTTATCCTGACGCTACCTGTGACGAGTAGTCAGTGTGAGTATGTGTCATTGTTAGTGGGCTTCTGTGGGTGTGTTTGTGTGTGTGAGTGGGTGTTATTGTTAGTGGGCTTATGTGAGTGTGTTTGTGTGTGTGTGTGAGTGGGTGTGTTTGTGTGTGTGAGTGTATATTATTGTTAGTGGGCTTATGTGAGTGTGTTTGTGTGTGTGAGTGGGTGTGTTATTGTTACTGGGCGTATGTGGGTGTGTTTGTGTAGTTAGTGGGAGAGATGGTGGGTGGTAGGTGAACACTGATTAGAGAGCAGCAGGTAGTCACCAACTCTTTGTGCCCAAAGGCCACAGAGAGGGTAATAGGTAAATGTCACACAGTGTCTGAAGACAGGGCTTTTTTTTTTTTTCATGGGTAAAGTTGTTTTTTTTTTTATTTCCATTCCTTTCTTTATTCCTTTATTCCTTCATTTCCTTTATTCTCAGTCTATGTTGTGTACATAACTTTTTTTTCGCTGTTTTATTCCCCTTAAGTTTTTGTTGCTTTGTAAAATGTCACACAAAATCTTCAACAAACTGTATCATTAAAAGGAAAAAAAAAAGGCTTATCAGTCAATAGCACATGTTCTTCTGACAGAAAAACAGCCACCTTGTAGAAATGTCTGAGGTTTGTATAAAAAGAGCTCTTTTATTTATAAACAGCGTTTAAAATCCTCAACTAAAAGGCAAAGTGCTGACCGGGGCCAGCTCAGCAGTGGATCCAAACCTCAGGCTCCCGCCGACAAACGGCATATTGCTGAACACGGATTCCAGATTTCATAAAACCCCTCTTCCACATACAGACCCTCGTCTGAGAATGCACAGAACATATACTCAGCCTGTCCTGAAGCAATGTTGCACCTGAACGTATCACTAATCCGTCCATTCATCTTCCATGTCTTTAGGTGCCGATCCACTCTGACCGTTTTACTACTGTCTTGTAAACGGTCTGTAGGTTAATGGACACGACCTGGGTTTGAACTCATTAAATGAAGGTGTCGGAACATTAAACACCGTCCCAAACCTAAAATCAAGTAACAGGGCAGTAACGCTGCACATTAAACACATGTAGTCGACTGACAGAGAACCCATGCACCTCAGTGTCACCGCTGTATGATCATGTGACACATGTAAACTCTGGTGGACTGGTGGAGGGGTTAAGAGCAACACGCAGAATCAAAGGTCAGTTCCATTATAAAAGCAAGCAGGGTGCCACAGTCCTCCATAAACAGGTTATCACCTTTACCACAGGGCTCTCATCGCCCCCCACAGCAGGTATAAAACTCCTGTGTAAATGTCAGATTGAATGGAGACACAGTATGGGTAGGAGGCAGGAGTTAGCTTGCCAGTGAAGACTGCGTGTGCGCAAACAATGAATTTAAAATTCGAGCACTGATCACTTTTTGTTCACTGCTGGTGTACCTCATGTTTCATTTCCCTTTTTTTTTTGTTTTCTCAGAAAGAATTTTTCCAGGAATTAAAAAGAAAACTTTGGAGAATATAACCGTCAAAAAATAATGACGTCAGTTTTAAGACTACGAAGGAGAAGAGGAAGAGGAAGAGAAAGAAGAAGAAGAAGAAGAAGAAAAAGAAGAAACGGAAGAGGACGAACATAATGATGATGATGATGATGATGATGAAGCAGAAACATAAAATTTAAGAAGTGTAACATTTTTTTTGTGACGTTTCATGGTAAAGCTGTCTCTAGGCATTACAGCACTCTGCAGAGAGGAGCAAGCTATATTTGTGTTCAAATGTGTGCATGCATGCATGCATGTGTGTGTGTGTGCGTGCATGCATGTGTGTGTGTGTGTGTGTGTGTGAGCTTGTGCGTATCAGTGCAATGAATCTTTAGTTTCTTAATGGTGGTGCTCATATAATATTCATACATTATGCCACATGACTGAGCCTCAAACACATTCAAGGCGTTTACAGAAGGTTCTGGACTGTGTGTGTGCAGTCAAACGCTCACCCTGCAGTACTCGTTAATGGGCCGAAGACGCTTCATCGCCACATCCCTGATATGACTCCTCCGGAACAGAATCTTCCCTGTGGGCGAGAGACAGAGCGGCCGTCACACACACACACACGCACACACGCACGCACACACGCACACACACACACACACACGCATACACGCACACACACACACACACACACACAAATATGACTCTTCATGAGTGATTGCATCAGTTTAAAATATTATGAGATTATGCCAAAACAGAAGGTGCTACTATTACATAGCTATTATGTAATATTCTAGATACTAATATTCCATATGTTATTTTACTATTACTATTATATGACCTAATAATATATTACTATATAATGCTCTTCAGAAACCAATTCATTAATTGTATCCAGAAAAGTCCCATTAACATCATTTAAATGATGATGATGTCCTGAATTTGTCTCAACAGGGCTGTGTCAATTTCCTGCGTATTTCCCATAAAACGAGGGCTTTGCCATGGTGACAGGGACAATATTTTGGCAGCAGGATGTTTGGATGAGGGCACAGGATTGGCGTGTGGCAGGAAGTGGAACGGAGGGCAGAGTTAGTGACTCAGTAATATAAGAACAGTGAAGACACAATGGAGCTGACTTCATGGCGTTTCCTCAGAGCTGTCATGAGTCTACAGTTTTAGGCAGAACTTTCTGGAAATGATGTCAGAGCTTTGTTGTCACTTAGCATGACTGCAACCATAAAATTAGCCGGAGCTAATACGCTGATGCCGAGAAATGGATGCATCACGCACGTGCACGTGCACATGCACACTCACACACACACGCGCGCGCACACACACACACACACACACACAATCAATGATTTTTCCTTTAGCACCAGGCCCTGTAGACTGCTGAGTGAGACTGGGTTGGGTGTGTGTGTGTGTGTGTTGTTGTAATGTGTTGGTGGAGGGAGATTCCTCTTGTCCACACCACTGCTGAGAGAGTTTGGGTGTTTGCTTGTGGAGGGACATTTCCCTTTTCCACATCAGCATTGAGTGAGAGTGAGTGAGTGGGTGAGAGAGTGAGTGTGCGTGTGAGAGAGAGAGAGAGAGAGACAGACATACAGAGTGTGTGTGTGTGTGTGCATGAGAGAGAGGGGGAGAGAGAGGGAGAGTGTGTGTGTCTGTGTGTGAGAGAGAGAGAGAGAGAGAGAGAGAGAGAGAGAGAGAGTGAGAGAGAGCGTGCATGTGTGCGTGTGTGTGTGGGTGTGTGTGTGTGAGAGAGAGAGTGTGAGAGAGAGCGTGCGCGTGTGTGCATGTGTGTGAGGGTGTGTGTGTGTGTTGGTGAAGGGAGATTTCCCCTTTCTCTGGTACTGCTGAGTGAGACTGGGAGGAAGCCACAAGTCCACAACAAGCAGAGGAAAGCCGCCAACCTCAGCACTCTATCCCAAATAACAGTCTATTACCACCGAAACCCCCCCGAGGAGAACACAGCACAGAGTAACACCAAAATATGACCTGCTTCTCACCTACACAACTATCGACGTCTGCATCTTGAAGTGTTCACTACACAGTATTTGGAAACTGGAATTTAGGGTCGCCTTATTTCAATTACCAGGAAATATGGCGAATTGCAAAAAGTAAGCAAAACAGACAAAAAAAACTCCAATCTTTTTGGTCCTCTTAAATCTTTTTGGTCCTCTTAAATCTTTTTGGTCCTCTTAAATCTTTTTGGTCCTCTTTTACTCAGATGAACGTACTGAGACAAAGAACTGAAAAAAAGAGATTTCTGTTGACTTAGGTCTCTACATTAAGTAAACAACTAATGTGTTTTTTTTTTCCTTTCTTTTTTTCACATCTGAGAAGATGAATGATTTGTCTTAGGGGTATGAAGTCTGTCTTACAAAGCAACACTGCTTTTCTTCAAGAGGAAACTTGAAAGTCACAACTAGGGCCCAGTTTGCTCCTTACGCTCTGTTCTGCATCTGCTAGTGCTTGTTTGGTAAGAGTGTTTACAAAGCGGGTTAATGAATTTGGTAAGGAATGTACGGAACAGTCACGGTGGTAATTACAGAGAATTCTGTGCACGTTGCTCTTGGTTTGCTGAGTCATTAGACTGGCAGTCTCGTTAAATGCTTGTTAAAGTACTGGTATGTACCTGCTAAACACTTTTCAGGTGTTTAAAAAAATGCTTTTGGATGCATGAAGAAAACATATGTCTTTTTTTTTGGGTGTGTGTACTGACTTGACGGAATAATAGGTCGTGCACAAGACTTTCATCACCGACACAGACAGCCTGTCTGACAGCTCCATTTTCTAACTGTGCACTTAGCAATGCCTTAGAATGACTAGCTCCATCAAAAAAAACATCCAACTGCAAGATATGGCTGCATTTTACGAGAGGCCAGGGGCTGATTTTCATGGATGTTTGCACTATACTGTAGAAGCCATGAACGAATTAGCACGAACGAGGATGAGTTAAAGTTGAATTGTTTGGCTGTTGGTCCCTAACACCCAACTTTTACCTACTCTAAAAGTGAATAGCAACTCTGTCCACAATGTTCTCTGTCAAAACAGAAAACAAAATATAGACAGATATGAGAATTTATTGTTGGGTGGCTGATGTGTATCAAATTTGTTTTAAAAATATTTACTGGGACTTTTTTTTTTTTTGTCAAAAAAGCTTGACTCAGAATATCTGCAAATGTCCCAAGTTTTGCCCTCACTGCTTGGCTGTCCATGTGTTTCATGTTAACTGCGTGGTACGACTTGAGATCTCAGATGCATCCAACCAGGTGTTTTTTGAACGAGCATGCTATGTATGTTTTACATCTAGCTCAGACGTCAAAACTCTCTCAATAGCCCACTGCCTTATTGTGTGAGCAAAAAAGAAGGCATGCGGTCAGAAAGACAGCGGTCAGAAAGACAGCGGTCAGAGAGACAGCGGTCAGAGAGACAGCGGTCAGAAAGACAGCGGTCAGAAAGACAGCGGTCAGAGAGACAGCGGTCAGAGAGACAGCAGTCAGAAAGGGAAAACACTGAGATAGAACTACAGTGCACACAATGCAGTTCTTTTGCTAAAAACCACTTCCCATTCCCACCGGTTTGGTCTGAGCTGACCCGTTCTTTGAACTGCAGTATGTGGTCTTATATCCACACAAAAATGGAAAAAAAAATCTGCATGGACCAGCCTATGGGGGAGTTAACCCAGCTTAGGTATTTTTTTTCCAGTCATTTTCCATATGGGTGACTTGAAATGGCTGGGAGTCAGTGGGCGACGGGGTTTGTTTCCGGTCACATTCTTACAGAGTAAAGGAGGAGGAAAAGAATCTGACTACAGAGAGCTGGGTTCACATGGCAACCACCTGAAAAAACGCAGAGCTGCTGAAACCAACAGAATCCCTCAATCAGCAAGACAGCACAGAGTTAAAAAAAACAAAAAAAACAAAAGAAAACAAATAAATAAGAGAGAGAGAGAAAAGGATAGGCAAGAGGCAAGAAGACACTTGTAGCTTTGACACAAAATACTCAAAAACAAACAAACATACAAAAAGAGTTAAACTGGATAGTTATTTGGTACACCTGTAGGATACTGGACACCTACGAGAAAAGCAAAGCACCATTTTGGACAGAGTTCAGCTTTATTAATTGTTTATTGAACAATTGTTGCAGGAAGGAAGAAAACAAGAGACAGAGAACAGAAACAGAAAGAGAAAGAACAAGAGAAAGAGAGAAAGAGATAGAAGGAGTTATCCTGGTGAGGACTAGCGTCTGGGACCCTCTCCACACTAAATAAACACAGCTGAGATCTATGACCTTCTGTGCAACAACTGAAGGAGGTCCACATCTCCTTCCACTCTCCCCTCTACCCTCCGTGAGCTCCCCATTCCACATTTCTCTGGGGTGTTCAAGGTGAGCTCCTTTCAGCCTCACGCCAAAGGCCTGGCCTTAAGCACAGGCAGAATAATTTAGAACAGCCCGGAGTCGCTAACCTCAGCCATGTGCACTGGACCGGGACTTGCACTGCTGACAACAGTTAGCAAAGTCGCCAACGCAGTTTTGGGACTTAATTCTCCACTAAAGGGAAAAGAAAATAGCTGCACCCTGTTGTGGAAATAATTACATCACGACAAGGACTCCAGTTCTGTACTGAAGGATGTTTTTTTTCTTTTCTTTCTTTTTTTTTTTTTTAATGGAGTTGGGAGAACTGGTTATTTAGCATTGTTGCTAGCAGGCTAGCAACAATGCTAAATAACTGAGTGTAAATGGTTCTTGACAGTACTTACCTGGTAAAAAAGGGATGATTCTACGTTTAGGGTCCTTTTGGCCACCTTCCACCGGGAACTTATCCAGCAGCTCCATCTAGAAAAGAAAGTAAATGACAGAAAGCAGGAGACTTGATAAAGACATTTTGACAACTCAGTGGATTTAGCACAGAATTTCAGATATTCATACTGGCAAATTTTGCCACAAGAAAAAGCTGCTAGTGATTAAAAATCCATCTGAATATCACACCAGGAACAGAGGTGTGTCTTCCCACATCTGGGAGTCAGTGCTGAAAACCCATCTGTGCCTCATTAGCTGACTGTGGCCAAAGGTCTAATGGAAACTGGCTATGTTCTCTTCAGTGAGTCTGTCAGCCTGGATTAGGCTTCCTCTTGTTCCGCCTGCCGCTGGTCACTGACGATCAGATGCGTAAGCAGCCGTGGGTAAAGTGTGTCAGTAGTCTTCTTCACACAAGTCAAGTCACTGGACAACGCTTTGCAGCTCACAGGATGCAAAGATCGAATAAAAAATAAACAAACTAAATGTTTCATAGCTTCACTTATCTCAGCTGACGGGGCTGCCCAGGGGCTATGTGTACTATGTGGCTGTGTGTGTGTGCGCATATATATGTACACATACACACACACACACACACACACACACACACGTATATATATATATATATACACACGTGTGTGTGTGTGTGTGTGTTTGTGTGTGTAATATACATGACTGCACTGACTTCAGAACCCCACTGACATAATGGAACATTTTCTTTACCCTTGTTGAATCATGTGGGCACTCCAGCCAGAATTCCCATGGTGCTCGATATAAGCTGTTTTCTTTTTTTTTTTCTTTTGTACCAATAAAGCCCCCTCCCCCCTCTGCAAGAGTGACTTTTTTGCATCTTTTGATTCCAGACCTCAAATCCTTTGAGACAGCTGTAAGCCAGTGAAACCACACCTGTGCACAGACAGGGAGGGAGGTTAAAGTGCTCCGCTTAACCACACATTAAAGCTTTACCGACACTACGCTCTGCCTCAACTCTGTGTGTGTGTGTGTGTGTGAGTGTGTGTGTATTTATATTTATATTATATTTATATAAAACATAAAATAGCGCACGTATGTATATACACACACATACATATAATGGAGTTTCTCCGTGAGAACACAAGCGAACACTTTATCATGCAGAAAGATCAGGTTTTCGTGTTTGTGGTGGATATGGATATGGAAGTGTTTCATTTTAAGGTTTAAATTGTTGTGTGTACCACACACGTTCACAAATATGTTGAGTCATTGTGTCGATCCAGACAGAGATTCAGTCACAGTACCTGACAGGGCTCTGAGAGTCTCGACCGTTTTACTCAGAGGTAAAGCCTAATGTGCTTCTGGCTCTACTGCCATAACTTTTTCTTTTTTTTTTTTTTTTTTAATGGCGAGACAGCAGACTGTTACTTCACAAACACCACATGAAGTAATGAGTTTGAGAGAAGACAAAACATTGCCAGGCAAAACGCTGATGTGCTTTCTCCAGGACACCCAGCCTGAAACCACAGGACAGGCTGGAGTCTGCGGAGCAGCACACGGAGTGTGTGGACCTGAAACAATGGTGTCAGCTGCAGCTGGGTCCCAGGAGGTTGTAGAGGCCAAAGAAAGCCAAGCTGTGCTGGACGGAAGGCTGGAATGTTCTTCATTTCCTCTTACAGTTCAACAAATGTGCTCTCCGCAAGCCGTGGGCAGGATGGTGTCGACGTTTGGAGAGAGGTGCTGCTTTCTGACACCAGACGTGAGTGAATACATATTACATACCCAGCACAAACACTACAGATCTGACAACTGCAGGACCAAAGCCCCTGAAGTTGGAAAAGTATGTCTTGGATTTTTGTCTCCTACAGGGTGGCGGCTAAAACTGAGCCTATATAATGCATGCAGTTAGATGGCTTCTTTGTGACTGGCAGGGTGGCCAAGTCAGGTGACCAGGTCTATCCTATAGGATGAGGTTGCTCTCAGATAGAACAATCAGTTGAGAGAACTGGGAGTTTCACACACGCATCTCTAGTCTCTTAATAATGTGATATTTTTCAAAGGGAAGAGAAATGTGTTAACTGGTAACAAGTGTGATTTTAACAGTAAATAATGCCAAGAGAACGTGTTTCAGCCAATCAGGACTCAGGACTGAACCATCTATTTTTATAGTGTCTTAAAATGAACCCTTACATCATAAGCACACTCCGTGGGACTAACCTACTATATCTCGTCCTGTTACAGTTTCCTGTTTCTGATGAAATATTCATTACCTACCACCTCTAGCTGTTTTTTTTTTAAAGAAGAAATGACATCATACACTGATCTTAACCTCTGAACTGGGCACTAAAATACCATCTCCAGACACCCACCCCCTGCCTACAACATTGCTTTGTTTAGATGATTATGCACAGCCATGTGGGTGGATAATGGGATAGGGTTGGAAAGGATATTAATGTGCACATAACTGAGGAAAAAGCTGAACATTTTCTTCAGTTTTCCATTCGAGCTGCTCCATGCAGCGCATTCACTGCTGTGAATGCTGGACTGGCAAGTGTGGGACAATATGAGGACACCTCAGAGTCTGTTTTCCTCCTTCCCAATATATTCAGCAGTGAATGTGCTGTGTGTGCCAACAGCTTTCAGTTTTTCATACAATGTGGAGATAAGTGCACATGTTAATGAGCATATTCAGAGATGATTATGAACACAATGAAAACATTTCAGTGGCAACCCCTCCTGCAGCCATTTAACAGATAATTTTATAAGCCAAGAACTTTCAGCTTTCTCTCTCTCTCTCTCTCTCATAAACACACACACACAGACACACACACATATATAAAATAAACAGGAGAAAATGCTGTCCATGCGACAACAGGGCTAGAGTCCTTACTACATTACACAGATCAGTCCCAAGCACAGTAATTTCTCCCATATGTCTTGGAGTCACATCCGAGTCAGAGACATGCTTAATACATGAGAATGTAAAGAGTTCGGAATCAACCACAGACATCTGACCGACTGATCTGGCGACATCCTAAACTTGCTTTACGCAAGTCTGCTCCAATCCACCGTTAATCAAATCCAATGTTCCCCAATAAACGCAGAGCCCAGGTACTGTTCATACACAAAGAGAGAACACTTAAAAACGCATCAGACTTCCTTTAGTCTCTGCCGAAATAACAGCTCCCCATCATGTCAGAGGAAATGAGACATCTCCAAATTTCACCATGACTCCCATTCTCTGCTTCCCCAGAGTCACCGGTTCCATACCACACAGATAAAGACCACTGTGAGAATGTCTATGATTTTTCATAAAGATCTCTGCTTACGGTGGTTTCTGGCATCTCTCAAGCATCTCTCATTAACCATTCTAAGGGTTAAAAAACCCCCACTGTAGTTTGATGCTGATCAGATATTTTATGGTAGCATGAAAAAAAAGGGATTAAGTTTCTGGATCTGTTGGAAAGTGCTAGAAATGTCTTAGAGTGGAATGTTATGACCTTGGAGGAATTCACAAGCATTCCTCTGAGCGTCATCCATGGACTTTTCCAAATAATGGGTCTGACAAGAAAAAAAAAAAAAAAAAAAAAAACAGTGAAGAGAAAAAGACTGTGAGACTTGTACTGCTCTGATTAACTGGTGGAATTCTCACTCCCAGTTTAGTTTCCATGTGTCTAGTCTGGATCCTTTCTCGCTAAATGCTCTCAGAAACCCTAACTCACAAAAGCTCTTTTGGAGCGGAGGTCGGAAAACTCCGAATCCGGGAAATGAAACGGATGAGTCCGTGGAGTCCTTTGATGATGCAATCGCTCTGGTGAGACATGCTAACCCACAAAAACACTAACACATGATTCACAGGCATCGGTAAACAAAGGAATGCTGTTGATCAAATCTCATGTACACAGGACATGTCAGTCACTCAAACCGCTTGTCTGTTGAGAAACACAACACAAAAGCTGTTTTGTTTTGTTTTTTTCCTCTCCTGTTAGACATGTACTTCCTGCCCTGATTTCTGCCCTTCATGCTATGTGCTGCCTCAGCACATGCTTACTAAACTGCTGAGATTTTTAAGGGAGGAAAGTGGAAAAAAGAAAGAAAGAAAAAAAAAAACTGGACTGTAGTGAAACACAAAAGATCCAGTTTCAGAACTGACACAAGACCTGTCGGCCAGTGCCTGCAAACCCATGCCAGCGGTTATAAATAAAAGACTGAAGATAGAAGGAACAAGAGAGAGAGAGAGAGAGAGAGAGAGAGAGAGAAAGAGAGGGAGAGAGAGAGACAGTGTTTCCATGCATATTAAGAGAGGGGGGGGGGGGGGGGGGGGGAGAGACAGAGAGAGAGAGAGAGAGAGAAGACCATGACCCTCAAATAAAAGCCGTCCAATTTATCTTGGATAAGATGGAAAAAAACTCTTCCCTGCTGACTGAGTCTTTTAGCTTTTAACAGTGAGACCTGGGGCCACTAAGAAAAGGAGCGATGTGCTTCGTAAACCTCCCGATTACACATGGAATATAATCAAATTCACATTCCAGTTTGTGGATCATGACCAAATGTACACAGTTCTGCCCCCCCTTTTTTAAAGGTAATGTTAGATCTCTGAGGTGAAGCTAAATGTAAAGTGATGGTTGAGTCTTGTTTTAACATATGGAATGTATAAGTGTGATATTTAAAACTGCGTCAGACAACATTAATTATGGCTGGTAATTCAGAGAGGAGACTCTCTCTACGGGAGAGTCCAGACCTCCTCCATCCCCACCAATGTCTGTGTAAAACAACTTTTATTTCTTTTATTTATAGATGCAGATTTCCTGTGCTCAGCATTCCTTTAGGACTGGCATATGTTATATTTAATTGTTTCCAGATCAAAAAAACAACAACAACAACAAAAAACCCAAAAAACGACTGCATGATACGCTGTTTGGTGTACCAGAGGAGAAGACTGTTACGTTCTTCAGTAAAACAGTAAAACAGGAAACACAATGGCTGCCTCGCGAAAGCTTTGTTTTAACATATCAAATGGAGTAATAAGGCTACTTTCACCATTTCCCATGATTAATGCACAAGAGATAAAATGTACATTAATCAAACCACCGCCCTCTAAAAGAGAAAGATCGTACAGTCGACAGGGTGTTAGGAAAGGGGGGGCAGACATAACTCACTGTTTCATTTTTGGCTGAGCTCTGGGTGTTTAGGAGAAATCATGTGTGCTGAATTACCACTCTGGCCAATGTATATCATCTTCTCAGACTAGAGTACAGCACTTACACCGTAGCTGTAACAGAAGTCAAATTAAACAGTCCACAGGTGGCCTCAGTTCTTTTCAAACACATAACTCTGGTTCCTAATGTACATTGCTCCGTAAGTTCACATATGGTCAAGTTTGTTCATCTTTGATAAGATTGACAAGGAACCAGCCCGAAAGGTTTTATGAATGTATTTTTCCGTCTTCGTTTATATATTGTTTTCAGTGAGGTTGTGGGGAATTTTGGTCCACTCCTACACTCAGACACCGTAGGGGATTTCTGTTCTAAATCATTTTCTGTTGATCTAAACTACAAAAGCTCCACAGTCCTGAGCTACTGTGAGTGACTCTTGGAAAGTCAAAAGTGGCATGTTTGTGTACACTAAACTCTTTCAAACTTAAGATGAGAACAAGCAATAAGTTTGTTCTTTTTTATTTTATTTTATTTCAATAGCCACCAGGGCTTTTCGCACATGCCCTAGACATCATTCTAGCCTTAGAGTAGAGCATTTGAATCATTCTAGCCTTAGAGAACAGCATTTGAATCATTCTAGCCTTAGAGAACAGCATTTGAATCATTCTAGCCTTAGAGTAGAGCGTTTGAATCATTCTAGCCTTGGAGTAGAGCATTTGATTCATTCTAGCCTTAGAGTAGAGCATTTGAATCATTCTAGCCTTAGAGAACAGCATTTGAATCATTCTAGCCTTAGAGTAGAGCATTTGAATCATTCTAGCCTTAGAGTAGAGCATTTGAATCATTCTAGCCTTAGAGTAGAGCGTTTGAACACAGATAAACAATGCTGCTTATTCCTCACCAAATTACTTACACAGTCATGTTCTGACAGTTTCTTAAATCATTCCATTCCAGGCTTTTTCAAAACACATGCTCTTCCCACACAACACCAAAAACTCAGACTCCACAAAACGCTTAAGCCCTTGATTTTCACGCTGCACTTGGTGTCAAGACTAAACTTCTGTATCCACACTGTTTCTGTGTGTGTGAATAAAATGTATTCAACAGAACGGAATGAAAGAGCTGACTGAGAGTGCAGGGATTGATTTCTCACTGTTATTTGACATGATGCTCAGATAAAGACGAGATTCCAACAGCAGAGAGGTAATATTACAGAATGCGCTACATTAATGGACACTGGCATAGAGTAAACACAGTCAGCAGGTGGGAATTGTTGGCTTTGCTCAGTTTGATGTGACTGTGGGAAACACTCTCTCGCTGATGTTTTCCGTGCCAGCCAATCACTGATCAGCAGGGAAACATTGATTATAGACAGAGAAGATAAGGAAAGCAATCAACATGAACCCTGAACAGGACATCAACATTTTTCACTTCAGGCTTTTGAAGAGTGAACATGTAACATTAGATAAACACAACGGCTGGCCGGTCAGTCTTTTTGTTTTTTTTTCCCTTGTACTGTAACTAGGTTTCAAGGGCAAAGAACATATTCACGTAATTCAGTAGTAAAAGCAATAAGGAAGAAAAAAATGCAGTCATTTAAGGAGACATGACTTTTGAGAAATGCAGCAGAATGAAAGTACACTTTCTTCGCCAAGACTATTTCAAATAAAGAAGTCATTACAATGTGTACAATCATTTGTCATTTTTTTCCCCCATCAGATTAAAAGACCCATTTTTTTTTTTTTCTATCTTGTTTTCGTGCTCTTGTTGGATAATATATGGGCATGGATACAATGGGAACCAACAGTATCCTTTCAGTCAAACTCATATGTATTCTATTCCTCCACCAATAAATGTGAGTTTGGCAGAAAAGCCCAGGCCAAGTGGGCCCTAATGAAATAAGAGTGAAGTATGATGTCCAGGCCTGGGCTCAGCAGGCCAAGTTTACAGCATCTCTTCAACATCATTTATCTCTCATTTCACAGCAAACCTCTTATTGTCTTCAAGCTACGGTCGGTATGGTGCATCACTACATTTCTTCCAAGGGCCTTCTCTGATTGTTTTTTTTTTTGTTTTGTTTTTTAGAGGTTGAAAAAAACCTGGTGTCTGGTTCTGGAGGGTGTTTCTGTAGGCTTTGGCTGGCAAACTATGTAGGCAGGCATAATCTGATATGATAGGTTTTAAGGACTCCCAAGGCTCTTGTGAATAGCTTTCCAACAATTTAAAGCATGTGAGCCAAGGTAAAAGATTAGGATCACGATAAAACAGCCCAGCAAGAGCCGAAAATCACATTCAACCTGTGTGGGCCCACACATGGATACCATCAAAACCAGAGAGGCAAGGGCAGGCTGGACAAAACGCAGTCAGTAAACCATGTGATGTCCTCTCCATTGGCTTTCATGTAGGAGACTGTCTCATTCCACTCTCACTCAGTTAGCGATGACTTTACCATAGCTTGACATGTGACGTTTTTTAATGAGGCATTTCATGAAATGCTGACACTAAACCTCAATTGAAGCAATAACTTTCATCATAACACAAGCAAGGGCTTTTTCCCCCCTTTTCATACAATAAAACTTCTAGTTTCAGTAAAACTTCCTGAATGAAACAGATCATTTGTCATCGTCTGAGAACTCCACAATGAGCTATCCAATACCCACTGCTTTATTGTCAGAGACAACAACAACAACAACAACAACAACAACAAATCAGAAATGCTCAAAGGAACAGGTATCAAATGATGACCTTCAAGGCAAAAGATTAGCATGACTGTTCTTCAGGTCCTTATCCTGATAGAAAACATTAAGTCACTGATAAAACTACAGTATGTAATTACAGTGTTGGCCTACCTTGGCGAAAACTGCTTCAGTAAATTTAAATACACTTAAATCTAACGTTTTACGAAAGTTTGATACCACGTGGGCCTTGCCCTATATTTTGCAGTCTTGCTTCTCTAAAAGACAGTCTTTCTAGTTGTAGTTGGAAGCCACTGTGAAGTTCTGATACCATCAGTTTGAGACTTGACCACTAATACTTGACTGTTTTTCTTCTATTTTAAGCCAATGAACGGAGTCTTGGGACTTTCATTAAAATACATCTCATTAGCAGTGAGTAGACAGGATGATTACGGAAGCCTACCTGAAGGTCGAAGAATTTACTGTAGCGTCTGAAAATGACCTCCGTACTTCCATCGGACCAGGATACTTTGATAATGTATACCTGAAAGAGAAAAAACAAGACAACATGCATGTATGAATGAACGTTTTCAGTTGAAGGATGTATCCAAGATAAGTTTAAAATGACCAGCATGAGAAAATTCCCCTCCATTTAAATTCAGTTCTATGCCTTTGCTTTCCCAGACAGCCAAATGGGAAATTAACTAAACTAAACTAACTAAATGAAAAGACGGGGTGTGTGTGTTGGGGGGGGGGGGGGGGGGGGGGGGTGCCTTCACCGTCACTGGATGGCCATAAAGCATGTTTATGTCAGGAAATTAATTTTGTCACATTTTCTATCAGACAACATTACTATGTAATTTATTTATTTATGTGTTTATTTTTGATGATCAAGAGCAAGAACTAACATTCTCAGTAAATGTTTATGAGCGCATTAGCCTTTGAGCGCATTCCGTTGATAGAGTGAGAGTCAAGATTGAATGCACGCAGTCCAATTAAAGCATACGGTCAGCACAGTCAACAAGCGCGCCATCTTCTGAACAAAACACTGAATTATTCAGTGGTTAGGATGGTACATTTGGACGTTCACACGACATGTCAGCTGATATACTCTATTAAAACTCAAATATTCCAATCTCGCAGCTGTTGATCAGGCAGTCTTAAAATACCATACGCTGGGTAAGAGGTTCCCGTGGTTAGCACACACGCACAACAAAACTTCGCATTATTGTGCAAA
Organism: Chanos chanos; assembly: GCF_902362185.1. Classification (NCBI taxonomy): domain Eukaryota; kingdom Metazoa; phylum Chordata; class Actinopteri; order Gonorynchiformes; family Chanidae; genus Chanos; species Chanos chanos. Next base: position 1,766,373 of record NC_044510.1, read on the forward strand.
CTTATCAGCTGACAGCGACCCTCTCACGTCAACTGTCGCCCTGAAATTCTGAATGAACATCCGTCTATTTGTCATTGCCATGTTGTTGGATGATTAAGAAATCAGTGCTAAAAGGGGAACATGCATCCTCTGCAATCAGTTTAAACGTCACTGGGTAACCGTCTCCTTATTAAATCTGACAGTAAAAGAAATTTGCCTCCTGAAAATCGTAAATTGCTTTGTCTCCGTTCCCCTGTTTTTCCTCCCAACTGAATGCCAATACGAGTAGAGCAGCATGGTGACGTCAAACGTTGGAGGAGAGCGTTATTTGCCTGATTTTACTGAAAAACATCGTAAGCACATGACGATCCCGGACCACCGCTGAGCGAGAGGTGGAGAAAGACATAGGTCGAGTCACATAGACCACTGTGTTCTTCTCCCGGCCACGGGCTGCAAATTTGAATAATGCGTATGGAGTTTTTAAACATTAAAACACCTTCGACAAAACCAGTTCATACTTCTTACCACATCCAGTCAAATATAAAACCGAGTAGGCCATATCAAATAAATTAACAGCCAAACATGAAAACTTTCGCTATCTGTCTATCTAATGTAGTATGTTAAACAAAATAACTCAAATTCAGTGTTCGATGCAACAAAGTATAATGTCTTCCAAATGGTCGTGCTGAGTAAGACTCAAGTTTGCTATAATGATGTCAGTTTGCTGGAGAGGGAATAGCCACACCTAGAAAAGGCCAACTCATTAGAAATAAAAAAGTTCAGCTGCCAAACTGAGTGGTCCCACATATTTCAAGTACAGTGAGAAGTCTCTCTGACAATACAGTAATCTGCCTCAGTGCGAGCTGATAACGTAATGGTCGTCTTGCCGATGCTCAAATGCAAGAGACATTATTTTTCTTTAAGCAGCAGAAAAGTGGGTCTGTTCAGAGGAGGCCTCTTGAGGAGGACAAGGCTTTGGTGAGAGGGTATGGTGGATGAGGAGTAGGAAGGAGGGAGGGAGTGCACGCTAGGCCCTGAACAGCAACTAACCACATCACCACACATGTTGCAAAGGGTCAGTCAGTTCATAAAACCCCACAGCTAATCCACACCCATCCTCCGGCGAACAGTTCCAAGAGAAACTACCCTTTAAATGCAAACAACTGCGCCTTGTTTGCGCTATGTTCTTCCCCCGTCAGACAATATGATCATAACTTAATATAATGAAAACAATGCTTGTCTGACAGAGCCTACTGTACATAGTTGGCCTTCAACATTACTTTTAACTACCACGTTGGAAGAGGCACGCTTAAGTGATAACAAAAGGGTCTATGTCTTGATCACTGGTAGCCTTTTCCTTCTGTGATATGTGTTAAAGTGGAAGAAAAAGTAGTCGCAAGGACTTTGATTTCACTTCAAGCGTTCAATGAGAAGTTGCTAAATGAGCAGCACATAGACGCATACTCATACGTAATTTGCAGATGTTGATCTGAAAAACATCTGTCGTGACGCATACACTAGCATGGATGACCTACTGTAAGAAAGCTATAAGACTAATCTAAACAAAAGTCACTTTTACCCCTGTGTCTTCCGAACAACTTGTGCACCGAGAGCGTTGCTATACGATGGAACCGATTTAAGCTTATCAAGCCCTGTTGCTTTCTCTAACGACCAGTCCGGTCAGCACTGACATTCTTCACATTCGGTCAAAGCTATGCACCATTCAGTTCTGCTGTTATGTGGCACAGTCCGCTTTGAGTAAATGTAATTCGATACCCCCACAGAGTTTATCTTCGTCTCTCTTTGTTCAGACAGTAAAAGGAAGAAATCACTTTCCCTTGCTCAAAACTACGGCTTCGTTCCCCCTTTTACCTTCAAAATTCTACGGTCGTATGTTTGTTAAAGGAGCACGGGACTTACATAATGTTTACTCGGAGTTCTTCGCTTTTGCACGTCTTCAACTGTTACTTCTTGCACGGTCCGCCGAGGCATGTTGCAGTCTACTCCTTATGATTCCCAACAAAAAAAAATGACCGTCCGGCTTTAGTACAATCAGACCCTACTGTGTCAGCTGCTTTGCAAAGTCTTCGGCATTCAAATTTTTGTTATCCTTGATCCCTCGACCACTGTTCGATTTTTGCGCCCAGTTCAAAATACGGTCCACGTCGAATTTCCTGTACATTCAGATGGGTCTCTCTCTCTCTCTCTCACTCACTCACTCTCTATACTGATTGCTGGCTGTCCAGTCCGGGACCGAACGAACTCCCAGCCTATCCCAGCTCACCGAGTATAATTTGATAACTAGATAGCTCAAGGGGACCAGCCCTGCTCTTAAAGGAGAAGCACACATCACACACCTCCAGGGAGAATCTTTACCGGGGTCTTAGTTGTGAAGTGTATGTACTCTGCAGTGTATCGGCTCGCTTTACGTCTGACCAGTGGTTGAGTCAAATCCCAAGATTAAAACCAATAATTTTTCCGGGGTCCAAAATCTTTTTGTGAAATCACAAGTGAGGCCAAACAATCTCATAAGTGGCTGCCTAGCCCAAAGTATTAAATGTTTAACAATAATAGTCAGCATCTAATGCCCATGCATATGTTTATATCTTCTCAATGTCTCCCTGCATAATAAGGGAGCACAACAGTTGCTCATCCATTTGGCTCCATTTACCGTAAGCTCTTTGAAAGAAGTTATTTTGCTGTGCTTTCTTTACTTTCTTTCCTCATGTTGCTTTATTAAGCCCAGTAAGAATGCTCAGAATGTTCACTATGTCCTTGGACTTCATAAGTTGGTTTAGAGACACATATTAATTCCTTAATTTGGTTTTATAAACTAAGTGGTGGAAATTCAGTCATCAGTCAGCAGTGCTAGGTCACTTTTTCCTATCCATTGTCAGTGCTGTGGATGGAAAGACTTGTTCCTCACAATCGCTCAAAGTATATTTTAGGTACAGAGTTTATTATAAAACACAAAACAAAACATGAAGTTTGGAGGCATGAGATCATAGATATGAAGATATCAGAAAGATCTACCAGACTAAACCTATGTAGAATATTACATTCCTCAAGAACTACTTATTATGTATCCTTCATTAATTAAATAAATTCATTAAACATCAGGGCGTCTCACAGAATTTGATGTCAAGATATGGTGATGTATCCAAGGCTGTCTAATTCACGGTGTTATGTCTGACTGAAACTGTCCTCAAACACTTTACACTGAACAACCTTGGGAATCACAAAACCGTCTGCTGCTATTTCAGTTTCTTTTGCACAAAATGTCCCTTGAGTCTATTAAGAGAATTTATTCCGAACTGAGAATAAAGACTGTTATGTATGACTTAGAATGGAGTCCTAGAATAGATCAGTTTTGCCCTCTAGCTGTTGATTTGAGAATTGCATTTTTTTTTCTATGGTTAAAGTGAAGAAACGGTTTCCATATCCAGTTTCCACTGAAACTGATAAACATAAACATGGATTTAAAAAGGACCTGGAATAACAGCTCAGACTCAAGGCACTGTTCCATCCAGTACCATATGATGCCTCTTGCTCAATGAAAAATTGAGACATTTTGTAGTTTTCATGAGTTACAGTCTAGTTTCAGTTCCAGAAAGAGATTACTCAATCATTTTTTGGCAGAGATACACAGAGTGACTTGTGACTTGATGACAAAGAAGCAAAATGTACTCTCATAGAGATTAGTAAAAAAAAGAAAAAAAAAAAAACCCACAAATGCAGGAGGTTGTGTAAATTTTTTTTTTTTTGTGAACTGTTAAGAGGTGAATTCTTCTGAAGGTGTTTATTGACCTTGTCAAGCTAAACATACGTTCATGATCAATCACCCTGTCTCGATATTCCTGCAGCAAACATTCAGCTGGACTTTGTTTATTTAGATTAATCACTGAATTCAAAGAAATTAAATTTCTTAGTAAGTCAAAAAGAATGTGGTCAACTGATCCACACAAACAATTACCGCCTGCTGATCAGTAGCGCCACCCTGTGGCAATTTACTGCTGTTCAGGTAAGACTTTATCATCTTATTAGTTCTCAACTGCCCCCACTGGGCAAACAAGACACTTGCAGCCATGAATTTCCATACACAACACACTTTTCCTCGTTCTGTGTCCTTAAATACAGACCAGTTTTCATTTCCATCAAAATACGTACTGATTAAGCCAACAGCAATGAATTACAAAAAAAAAATAATATAAAAATGGAGTACAGATATCAAAATACTGTATATGGAATGAAACCTTTTAACTTTTGACCTTGGCGTAAAAGAGTAAAAGTGAGGTTAAGAGATCACACGACTCAGTTGTGTATGAAGTAAACCAAAATGATGATATGATCTAAATCAAAACGACTAAATCAATCCAAATGTTTGTTATAGCTTTTTTTTAAACAATATGGTAAATATTATAGATCATCCTTTATTTACTTATGATGCTTGAATATGTACTGACGTGATGCAATGATACAGACTGAGTGACTGGAATCGGACTTGTGACAGAAAGGTCACAGGCTGTGTTTTCAGATGAAAGGTGAGGGGTCGGAGAGGTCACACATCTGTAATTCCAGGTGAGAAGTTATGCCAGAGAATTGATCCTGGAGGGGCAGCAGGTAACCCAGAGCCTCCCCCCGTTCAACAGCCCCCGTGTATCGGTACGGACGGATGTTAAAGATCTTCACACAGTGCACTGAAACGTAAAACAGAGGTTGTGACAGTTTTCATTTGCTTCCGGTGTTACACACTTAAAAGACGGTATGTTTTAAATGTTTTGAATTGAACATTCATTGTGGGAAAAAAAGTAACAGAAAACTTGCAAAATGGTGTGCAGATATGTTTGGACATACGGGTAATTTAGACAGAGGGTTTGCAATGTCCTTATTTTAGGACATTTAACTTTTTTTTATTTCTCAGTTCTATCATCATATATGGACAACTCACCAAACTACACTAAGAAAGTGCCATCATTACTACTGTTTTATCTGTACTTATATTAGCTGGTCTTTCAGTACTTCTTATGAATAGAGATATCAGATAACCAGTTACCACCACCTGTGAAAGCGTCAACTATATTCTTACAAGCATCAGCTCTTCAATACATCTCCTGTGACTATAATAAAAGATATTGTCATAATGTCTTAAAAAAAATACACATGTAATTCTACAATTATACAAATATGATATGTGAGGTCTATCATTTGTCATATGGGATGTGTGAAGAACAGCATATATTCCAATAAAGGGATTATGATTTATGCTTCAGAAAAATGAGTCTAATTCAGTAAAGTCTTCAAGCAAAAGCTGTTTGTTTCAGCTTGTTCAAAACCAGTAACTTTGTCAGGTGCTGGGCAATACATTGAACAGTCCTTATATCAAGTTCTATACGATGTGAATTTAAGTGAGCTGAGCTTATGGGATAGTTTTGTGTTTGATGATGTTAAAAGCTAACAAGTTCCTTGTAAAACGATAAATCAGATGTACTGTATATGTGGTACTTTGTCACTTGTTCATTTTAGTATTCGATAAGCTACTCAGGTTTTATTAAGCCTTTAAAGTGTATTCTTTTAAGACTCCATCCGTCCACACAAAAACACAGTTACATCATATGGGAGTGTTCATTTTCTGAGGGAAGTAGCTACAAAATGAAGATGTTCATTGCTTTGATAATGAAAACGAACAGTCTCTCTTTTTTTTGTCAGTATTCATGGTACATCTGCAATGACACCCCCAAAAGCAAAATATTATGAGCTTTTTTTGTTGTTGTTTGTTTGCGTTTCTTTTGCTCTTTTTTTTTTTTTTTTTTTAAAAAAAAGAAAGAAATTGAAAGACAATAATCTTCCCAAAGAACTGGAGGACACATTAAAAGTGTGTCTCCTCTTACTGTTATACTAATGAAATGATAATGTAACACTTCATTGAACCTGGATCCTAAAAAAGGAATAGTGCCACTGAGGGAACTCAGCGCTCTGTTCAACCCCAGCATCCTGTAGCTCTGTGCCCCAGTAAACCCCCTCAGATGCAGTCCACTGGCTGTTTGTGCCCAGATGAAAGACAGCAGCATAAGTCTGCTTTCTCCCGCATAAAGTTCAGCTGGAGGTGTGTGAATAATGTTGTTTACGCTCTTTAAACCTTCAGTGTTAATTCACACAAACATGCAGAGCTTCTGCCCTTAAACAGCGACCACTATACAGATGGTGATTATACAAGTTCTGTCTCTGATAGAGCTTAAAAAAAAAAACAAAACAAAAACACAAGGTGCCCATATCAGAGGTAAAGCAGAGTTCAGATCGGATTTCAGCCTGCTCCTCCTCCGTTTATATCCTGTAATTCTCTAAAATAACTCCTTTCTGCTTCTGTAATGAGATGTTAGTCTTGACCTTACCTTGTGCTACCATGCACCTAATCCTTCAGCTGACCTCTGTACAAATGCATTAAACATTATTCAGTTCAGCCCTAGAAAGTGCTGTTGCCCTGCACAGCCTGGGAAAACTACCTTACTTAGAAGCTTAGAGGAGAACATATCATGTAAACGCATGTATGAAACTAAAGTTCACATTTCCAGTAAAGAATAACAAATGAGAAAAATCCAAGACTGTCCAAACAGATTTCATGTTTATTTGTGTGCGTATTGCTAAGTGGTCAGATATGAAAAATTGACTCTGAATGTGTTTCAAAGTGCAGCATTATGTAACAGACCTACATGAAAGGCTACATTGACACCAGTACTGGTTCCCATTATGAGTGGGGAAGTGCAGTGTGTGTGGGTTAAACGTTCTGAATGCAGGAGCAGTGCATTAGGGATACAGTGCTCACCAGAGTTAGAGAGTTTAATACCATCGTACTGGACGCTTTCGCCCACCTTCCGTCCCACTGGGCCACCGAGATTTCCAGTGAAAGGAGCATTTATGATGCCATAGTCACCGCACACAATGTCCACAGCTTTGTGTATGCCACCCTCACTCGAGAGAGAGAGAGAGAGAGAGAAATGGTGATTTTGGAGACTTGGTTTTGAGATTTAAGAAGTGATGAGAATGGTTGCCTGTCTTTGCAGATGATGCTTAGATACTGTGCCAGGTTTTTCATTCTCTACCCATGAGACGAACTCCATTGTCCACAGCCAGTGTCAGACAGAGGCCAAGATAGACAAGCGGAGAGTGTCTCAGAAAGGCTGTCATGAAGTAAACATGTTTCTGATTGATACTCATACTAAAGGCTTAGATGTACAAGTGATATGCAGTGATATAATATTGTTTCAACGGCTTCTTATGAACAAAAATGCTATATAACAATAAGAGTTAGAGCAGTGTTATCTGTATAAGTTCTAGTTATATGACTATACCTTTTAACTGTACGATTAGAACTCATAACTACATTACCATAGCGGTAGTTATAACTCAGAGTAATCAAGAGTTCACAGCACCGGCCTTATCTGCAATGTCTTTGTCGCACAAAAGGACATCCACAGCATGTACCATTTAACATTAGTCATGGTGTGTGCCAGACAGATAGATAGACTGCTGTATACAGAAATACGTGAGCGCATACATACATACACACAAACATACGTAGACAGATAATTCATGTTTGACTCCACAGTGCTAGAACAACAGAAATGGGACACAGCGGCTGTCTTATCGAGGCTCAGTTGTGCTTGTGACAGGCTGTGCTTATTAAGGTTTTATGGAAAACCATTCAGATAAAATATTGTTCAAAGGGTATACGAGGCTTCCAAAAATATACCTTTTAGAGTTGAAGCCACCGCAGCCAAATCTGTCACATGCGCGCACTCGGTTGTTATGGTGACCAGCGCAAAACACGTTCCAGGCCCCTCCTACCAAGAGGAAAGAGAAGGCATTGACGTGTAAACAACAAATACCTTGATATTGACAGAGGCTTTTCCAACATATTGCAGACCTGGCAAACAGCACTGACGCGTCCCTGTTCCTGAACATTTGTCCTTCAGGTATCTCCCCTGACAGACATAGCTTTCCCGCTGGCAGATTCCTCCAACGCTTGTGCAGCCAATGTCGTTCTTTGGCTTCATGTCCTTTGTCTGATCCTTCGTCTTTTTTGCAGCTTCCGAAGCCCTCTTCGCTGCTTTGTTAATTCCAGAACGACCTGCCCTCTGAACTTTCTTCGTGTCTTTCCCTTTTATCATCTTCTGGTTTTCCTGGCTGACACCAATCGCTAGCACTTAAAGGCACGCACATAGAGAGAGAAAGGTAAAAAGTTCAAACGCTTAATATCGTCGAACAGGGGAAAACTAGTTTGTGTATCATGGCCTAAATTACGGCGCGGATTACCATGATTACCGTTAGCTCTTAATGTAGGAGAACTTCAAAGCAAAGGGTTGTGAGATGAGTCTGTGGGCACGGGACTGCTGTGAAAGTTCACAATTAGCCTCGCTCCCACCTCTGCCCTCAACATGTGCATTTGATCTTAATTAACTGTGTTAACAGCGATCAGCCTATCAAATTCGAAATGCTTCGTTCTGGCACGCAAACAAAAGCACCGCGAACGGAAACGAGCGGCTGCATCTGTTCTTTAAAACCTTGGGAAATCACGTAAGCGAGACTCATAGGAATACTTGAAAGTAATGAAAAAACGCATGAAATACTCAATCATGCCTTAAATGTTCATAATATTGCCAATTATCACCCGCGAACATACCTCATGCAACCCATTTACATTGATTCATATGCATTAAATATGATTCCCTTCAAGCTGAACAGATTACACCGTGTGCGCACGATACTATGGTTGCTTCACTTGATGAATTATTTGTCTCCGCTAAATGATTTATGATTTGTGAGTGAAATTCAATTTCTCACAAGCATAGGCTACACTGTGAATCGAAGTGAATTTCTTATTGCAGATGCTACAAAACCTACTTACAACATGCAAAAAGAAGGAAAATGAAGGGGAGTTTCAGCTGCATTCTGACAACCTGGTTGGCTATCCGCAAAACCTGAAACGGAAGATGAAAGAAAGAGAAATTTTAATTAATTCCATTTTATTATCAGGCATATAATATGTTGGCATAGTTACATACAGTCTTTAGAACTCGGACATTTTGAGTGTTGTGGATGAAATACGGTGGAATGCCTACCAGTGTTCAGAAGTTCTGGCTGAGTTCTGAGGTCCAGACAAAGACAGCTCTGTGTGAAATTTAGGATAACACACTCCTCACAGAGGTGCTCACAGGACATACCGCCTTGGTCAATATTGATATTGGACATCAGAGACACCCCTTTTTCACTCCGTATAAAAAAACTGTCTTTTTTTTTTTTTTTTTTAATGCAGTGTTATTAAAGACAGAAGCATACTTTGTTAACCACAGTGCTGTGCAGAAAACTTTTTTTTTTTAAATTTTAATTTGTTTTGTATCTGTAAAATGCAAATAAATAGCATTCCAAGTATTCAGGAAAAAAGTATGTTTCTGGTACGGACATATGTGTTCTTTTGACTCAGAGCTTTATTAAAACACATTGACTATGGCTGCCCAAACTGTCAACCTTTTTGTTTTAAGTATGAAATCATTTTACACCCAGAGTGGATACTCATCCCCAAACAACATCTCTGCATTAGAGAACAAAAGTATATACAAAATGTGTATACTTGTGTGTGTGTGTGTGTGTGTAGTTAAAGTTATAGTTATAATTATATTTGACATGCTTCCAGACACTGGACAGTCCCTGTGTGTTTCAGGGTACGGGGTACTTCATACATATTGGTAAGGAAAGTGTGTGAGAGAAAACGTTACTATCGAGTCAGCCATCATTCTCACAACTGCAGCCCAATACTAAAGGCTGATGCCAGGTAATCCAAATCCACCGTGTCTGAGAAGACATACCCATTGAATTTACGCAGTAAAAACTAACAACATACTACACCATACAAACTCTCCTTATCTGTCTCTGCAGTAAATTATGCATTGGTACAGAAATAGGTGAGTGGCCTGGAGTGTAAACTTAAGCCTTGGAAGAATATTGATTTTGACGGTATTCATCTGACTTAATAATCACAGGAGTCCAGAGCCCCAGAGCCCCAGAGCTCCATCAATCCAAGTTGGATTTTACAACAACAAAAACAACAACAAAAAAACAAACAAACACACATTTGGGTAATTAGATTCGTATTTAGCAAGCTTCTCACATATATGCACTGCTAGGTACATATAGCTGCCCAAAGCCTGTTTGAATGAAACTGTGCTTCAGTTATGGTACGCAGGGATGAAGAAATTCCCATATGTCCACCTTCTGCCTCATAACCTATGAGAATCTCTTGAGGGCCAGCAATGCAAGTCTATGAGATATAAACCTATGTGCATCCAAAGATATTTCAATATCTTGTCAAGCTGGAACACTATCACTCATTTTATCATCCTCTCTCACTGAGATGTAGTGGTCTGACTGAAAGAGGAAGGAGGGGATGGAGAGAGAGAGAGATGGCACCCCTGTCTGGTACTTGTCTGCAGTCTGCAGAGAGAGGATATCCCATTTGTATTAATGTTGCTTCATGCCCACGTTACAGTGATTTAGTAATACCTGTGAGGATATTAGCAGAGTGTTGTACTCTAAGTGCGAAAAAGAGACACTCCCATTCTGCCCCTTACATCGGCCATGCCACATGCTGCAGGTCTACCAGTCCTTTCGAAGTAGAGAACAACTTTAAGCAAACATCTTAGACTTTGATGGTTTTTGTCCAGTTTGGTCCTCATCAAGTACCCAGTAAGGAGTGACTTCTCTTTTTTTGCGGGCAGTTTACTCCTTACTCATGGCAGAAGCTAAGAGATTCTAGTTCAGTTGGGAGGGAAGGTAGCCTGCTTTTCCCTTGTCAGGAAATGTGACTAGTTTGCTGTACAAACTCTTGTTCCCTTTAAGAGCAGAATTCTTTTTTTTTTTGTCTTTTCTTTATTGCACAGTCAGGTAATTTACCAGCTTTGTTTTAACTTTCATGAAATAAATATTTTATCATGCCCATGGCATGCTCGACTTTCTCCCAAAGAACCATGTCAAGCTCTCCCGTTTGCTCGATGAGAAAGGAAAGAAATTTATGAGCTTTTCTCTTCTCTTCATGTACTTTTTCTCCGACGCTAATCTGATTTTTCAAACTCAGAATGTTATTTGATCTGTCTTATTTTAAATCTGAGACGAGGATTGTGAATTGCCCCTTTGAGATAAGTTCAACTGTCTCCCAGAGAACTGCAGCTCATATTTCCATAGTACTGTTCAGTGTTAGTCTGTCTTTAATACAGGCCTCAGAAGCCTTAATGCTCCTTTTATTAGCTAACAAAGACAGGTTAAGTCTTAGAGAATCTGATGGTGAGAAACAGCAGAATATGGTCTTACAGAATAGTGTTTCCAGCATTATGGATGTCTGCACATTGTAATGTCTTCTGAGATGCCATAGAAGAAAACAGTCCAATATGGAATAGTCTATCAAATATAATGTCAGTGTTTGGTACTCATAATTCTCCCGTATGGTCAGAAATGCTAACCACATCACAGTACGTTCTGACAGGTTCCAACCCGACATTTTGGATTAGACTCTGTCATTTGGTTTGTGCTACCACATTTAAAAAGAGCTGTTTTAAAACCAATGGCTGTATCTCTCTCCCTGTTGTTTGTTCAGCCAGCTTCGAAAACATATTTCTCATTTGATGACATGGAATAAGAGGACCCGCATGATGGAATAACTCCAAACCTTCAGGAAAAATATTTCTCCCTTGTTTTTACGGCATGGTAAATTCAAACAAATGTGCTATGGTGCCTGCCACCAGCGAACTGCGAAAAGACAGGCACGTCTATTGGAATATTATATCGCTGGCAGGTGTGTGCATCGTTAATAAAACCCTACAGACAGTATAGAATATTATTATCTCTTTGACCTACAGTCAATGCAATGCAAAAACAAGTACACTCACTATCAAAGGAGACCGTGGGATTAATTACAGTTCACTGAATGTGTAGAGACATGGTGCAGGCAAATTACATTACTGGTCAAAGAAAGGATGTCAGATCCAGATCTCTACTCGGACCATTCCATACAGAGTCTTAAGGGAGAAGTAGTGCAAATTGCTCTTTGTTGTTTTCATTCAGAATGGGATATCCTTTTATAAATGACAAAATGGCAGCTTCTCGTCTCTGAACTGAATGATTAATAAAAGGCTTTCCCAGGTAATGTTCATTTTAATCTAAAATGTTCCTTCTCATTTAATTAAGTCCTCTGTAAGAATATGATATAAGCATCCTCATTCTTGAGGAATCCTGTAATTTTCTTCAGTTTAATTGGAGAATTGAGGCCCCTGATGGGGCATAAAGCTCATTATGAAACATGCTGTACCGTTTGAAGGAAAGAAGTAATGTTATTATTTTTAAATTTAAACCTTTAACTCCTTAGCTCCCATACAGATCCCTAACTGCACAGTGTATACTGGTAAAGCCATGTAGAGAAAGTCAAAACATGTTAACGAAACCACAGATGTGCATTACTATTTTTAATTTACTGAGAGGGGCGCAAAGGGGGTTCCTACAGCTGAAATAAGCTTTGTGGGCAAGTGATGTGTATAACATTTGAAAATGGATCAAGAGTCCAAAAGATAAATATGAGTACAACAGAACTGACAGAACTTCACTCTGGCTACTGCCTGTCTGTAACAGAACTGACTGGAAAAGAGCTCTTGGTTGAGCAGGCTGACTCACTAACTCCCAGTCATTCAACACGAAAAGAACTTGAGTGTCGATCAGATATACAGCTTTAAAAAGTCCATTTGACAAGCTGCTAGACCGGCGACAGGGCAGATAGGCTGTGTTGAAGTTATCTGGGTCTCTCCATGTCTCTTCCTGGCCCACCTTTTCCTGTTGCAGGCAACTTTAGAGTCTTAATGGTCGACGAAACAGCGTGTTTTTTTTTTCTCCGCTGTGTTTGAATCTCAGCTTTTCAGGGTAAAACAAAGCAAATCTGACACCACAGCTCTCATTAGCTTAGTCCCAGTCTCCACATATTCTCTCCTCTCTCACCCAGAGATCCTAAAAGAACAAAACTCTCGCCTTTGTTACTTTTAACTATGGTGAACAATGGCAGAAACAGACGATTAAGAGGGCACTTTTTTTTTTTTTTCCCCTGAGGTGCTGGAAAAGTTGTTCTGTTGGTATGATTCAGCTTGACTCTTGCCTATTTTTGTAATTGGATTTTACACACAGTCGTAAAATCATTTGCTAGGATTTCCATGTTCAGAGTTCTGTGAGAAACAAACCATACAGATATTCAGTCTCAGATATTCAGTCTTTTTTTTTTTTCCTGGGCTTTATCTGTCTTCTCTGTCTCCTGTTTACACCTGTTATCTCTCTGCCTTCACACACACCGTCTTAGCCCTCATGCTGAATGTTGTTGATTAGCAGCTGCTTGGCCCGTCATGCAGTTCCTCAGTCATATGTATCATCGCAGTCATCTTCTCATCGAGGGGAGAATTGGGACACAGCAGCTGTCTTATCGAGGCTCAGTTGTGCTTGTGACAGGCTGTGCTTATTAAGGTTTTATGGAAAACCATTCAGATAAAATATTGTTCAAAGGGTATACGAGGCTTCCAAAAATATACCTTTTAGAGTTGAAGCCACCGCAGCCAAATCTGTCACATGCGCGCACTCGGTTGTTATGGTGACCAGCGCAAAACACGTTCCAGGCCCCTCCTACCAAGAGGAAAGAGAAGGCATTTTGACGTGCACTGGTCAAAGAAATTGGGGAACCTAATTTTGCACAGTGGAGTAATAACACCTGAAGTTTTGGCTGTAAACATTTTATATTCCCAAACTGATCTGTGACGGGATATTGAAATATCTTTGGATGCACATAGGTTTATATCTCATAGACTTGCATTGCTGCCCCTCAAGCCTATGATGACATCTTTCGCACCAGTCTTACTATTTTTTCCTCCACTGGGCTTTGTGGAGCTGCCATGCGGTGAGTGAGGGCAGGACTGGATTCTTCCTTTGAGCTTCAGCCAAAGCAGATCATTGTGTCCTCTGACCTTGTGCAGTTCTTTGTACCTAGAGGTGAGGTGTGTGGATCAAGAATTGTTGAATTGGTTTGTGGTTTTAGACTCTTAGAGTCTTCATGGACCTCACACTCTTAGTGACTACAATTATTGGACCTTAACCAAAACCCCATAACTGCTGTTTGGTTTTACTATGTCTTGGACATGAAGCTGCCCTGGTTAGCAATACTTGTGCTACAGTCGACTCAGACATGTATGGGAAAATTTTGTGCCTTCCAGGAGTGCAGGTGAGCTAGATCTGAATTAATATGCGCGGAAACACCGTCTCTCTCTCTCTCTCTCTCCCTCTCTCTCTCTCTCCTCCTCTCTTTCTCTCTCTCTCTCTCCTACACACTTCACATCCCACTGTCAAAGCGTCTGTTCACGGAGATGAAAAATCTACAATTTTCAGAGTTCATCACACACCACATGACAGGGGTATCTATTGGAAGACTGTTAGCTTCGAGGCAACACTTGCAATCAATAGTGTAAGTACACTCTATCGAATCTGAGGATCCTGGTGAATGGAAAGCAGACTGATGTTCAGCTTCAGGTGGTCATGTATACAGCCGACTACCTGAAGCTGTGTCGACCTCTAACCGATTTTACTACAGTATTTTTATGACAAGGATTTAGGGCATAATTCAATCAAATAACCATCAAGCTGCAACTGTAATGATCAAATATTTGGCACTTTGTCATTTGGTAAAAAAGAAGAAAAAAAAAGGGGAAAAAAAATAGTACTGTCCCCATTAACCTCTTTGAACATGAAGGAATTGCAAAAATCCTTTGAGGGCCTTGTGACATTTGGCTTTAGCCTCTAAGTCGGTTTGAACTGGCATTTCAAGGAGACTGTGAAGATGCCACAAGTGTTTCCTAGCAACAGTGAGGCCTCAGCAAATACCCTCCCCTCCCCTCCCCTCCCCTCCAGCCCCCCGTCACAACCTCATCCCCCCCCCCCACCCCACCTAACCAACATAACACATCTTCCCGCCCTCGAAGGACTGCAGCAATGCAGCACTCTCTATAAACCTGAAATCCATTCTAATTCTGAAAGCCCTACTGTCATAATCTACAAAGGCAACAAAAAAACATTTTGCATTTAATACTTTTAAGGAACACTAGAGTTAAAAAAAAGAATAAAGTTAAGAAGCACAGATGAGAAATAAGTAGCAGAAAACCAAATTTGAAAGGTTTCCCAATGACTGAAGACAGAGAGTAATATTATGTGGCTTTGTAAACCATGAAGACACTTGATAATTTTGACTTCTGTTTTTAGATGTGGAAGCTCTTTTGGATGTGGAAACAAACAAACAAACAAACAAAATCCCTTGTCTCAAAACACAACATGTATAAATATGTTTGGGTCACTTATGCGTCGTTTCGTTCCCCAAACCCTTTTCGTACTTGGATTAAGTTGGTCTGTCAGTGAACTTGAATCAAAAGCTGCAGCAGATCAGACCTGTTCCTTTAACAGGGATCAGATCAGTTAACCCACCTCTGGTTCTCTCCACCTGCATTAAAGACAGCTTTGCTGGTAGGAGTAGGAGATCTCCTATTCCAGACAGGCTTTCTCAAACCTGTTTCATTTATGATTCTGCCCAGAACACATTGACCTTCTCTCTGTGTGTGCTTTAACACATGACTGCAGCATGAATTTGGCCAAAAAGGGATTCTGATTGACTATTACCTTGAGAGACAGTCTTGCTTCTAGATCTGTCGTGTTCTGAGAGTGGGTGTTAGTGGGTTGAGAATCTGTGGAAAAGCTGCTCCTCTTCTTCATCTTTTTTTAAAAGGAAAAGTCCAGAATTTGTGTTCCAGAACATGAACAATTGAGACTTCATCTTTATTGACGATCTACATTTTGAAACAGTTTTGTATTTTAAATTACTCTGCAAACGCTAGATGTCTGGAGAGCAGTTTGTCTTTCTTCGCTGTTACCTTGGAGTTGTACCACCTGTCAGATACCATTTGAGTTCAGATAACTTTCTCAAGCCCCCCTATGACAAGATGCAACAATTCCAGATGAATGAGCCGGAGTGTCTCGCTGGACATGAAAGGTGACCTCAGTGGTCATTATGCATCGTCTTCTCCCAAACTGCCCCCCTCCCCATCCACGCCTAAATGGAGAGATACTCCTTGTTCACCTCCTCTGGGTCTTCTGGGAGAGATCAATGGATGAAGCCAGCGAAAAATGAATGTCAGTTGCATCAGAGCCAATCAGATATTGATCAAAGCCTGAGTCAGCCCCACTGTGATGGATTGGCTGGGGAGAGGAGCTATGAATCACAGAGAGAGAGAGAGAGAGAGAGAGAGAGAGAGAGAGAGAGAGAGGGGACAGATGGGTCGGATGTATCTGGAGTGTCTTTGATGGGGAGAAACACAGCTCTTTGGTGAAGTACTGGAGAGAACCATCTCTCTGTTCATTGGATGACACACGGCAGGTGCACTGGTCAAAGAAATTGGGGAACCTAATTTTGCACAGTGGAGTAATAACACCTGAAGTTTTGGCTGTAAACATTTTATATTCCCAAACTGATCTGTGATGCAGAAATGCAGAATCTAGAACCCATTAAATAGATAGGAAAATATGTTCGAATATTTATGTTAGGTAAAACTACCGCTTATACTTCTGTGTGTGTCTGTGTGTGTGTGTGAGTGTGTGTATGCGTGTGTGCATGCGTGTGTGTGTGTGTGTGTGTGTGTTTGTATGTGTGTATTGTTTTGAACTGCTGTCTTTTAACAATGTAGAACCAAACCTATAATACAAGTGCTGTTATGTGCCCATTGCCTTCACAAAATAGCAACGCAATCTCTTCCCTGAAATTATGTGGATGTATGCTATACTATTTCCTAGCAGCAATAACCAGCAAATCATTTGGCCTAGCTACACCTTGTCCATTATGCAGACAGTACCCAAAAAACCCCCAAAACAAACAAACAAAAAACTTTGCAGAACTCCAGTGCTACTCTCAGTCTCAGTCTCTGAGGATCAGTGGGGCCAGTTCCTTGGAGAACTGTTTTAATGTGATTCATTACTGATGGTTAAAGCTGTAAGAAAACTGTGGCATTAGGGAAAATCATGCCTCCCCACCCCCAGTCCTCCCATGCATTTTACAACACGCTCATTTTCCCTTCGCCTGCTCTCCACCCATTTTTCAGCACTATTCATTAAAAACTCCTAATTACACTTTCATTGTATTATCACAGTGTTTTCACAGGCTCACTTTCCTCATAAAATGAACTCCTCCACACACAGATTATACATCTCTAATTATGCAGTGAGAAAACCGATAACAGCACACCACATACTTATAAGTGACTGACATAGAGACGCTGTAACTTAGGAAATCAGTGCACATTCCTGGAGATAGAGAGAACGAGAGAGAGAGAGAGAGAGAGAGAGAGAGAGAGAGAGAAAGAGAGAGAGAGAGAGAGAGAGATAGCATTAGAGCTCATAGTATTCATAATTCTAGTTTCCATGCACAACCACAGTATTTGATGAAATATTCACAAACACACATTTCATCTTTTGCTTCACAAATACCTGTAGCCATGTTCAGTAGCTTTACCATTCCTATTCCCATTTTACATTGCCGGCAAAGGTTTCAAGGCACGCAGCTTCCCGTCAATGCTGAAAACACCCTTATAAAACATAAAATCAATGAAGGTTGCAGATTTTGGCGTTATGGCTGACGTGACGGCCAGGTTGCTGGCCTCTAGGTGGCAGAAGGGTTTCGCAGTAGGAGTCTGGCAGACGAGGTGCCTGTAGAATGGAGCCAGGAGATTAATTACAAAGATTCCTCGTGCAGGAGAAAAAGTGCTTATTTAAACATAACGGAAGAGAGAATTAGTGTTTGGTTATTTACAGTCACATTATCCCGGTCTTATCATGCATTGGGAGTGATGTGTGTTCACCCCTACTGCCATAGATAGACCACTAGCATGCAGAGCTGGTCTGTCTATGAGGGCTTTATGATATTAGTAAGCCTTTTACTGTATCACAGGTCTCTCACCACAACCGGTCTCAACCAAATGTCTGACATTTCTCATTCCTCAAATCACACACAGTCTCATTACATTGAACTCAATGGTATAACTTAGATTGAACTTCATGGCATAACTGTAAAAGCCAGACCGCAAAGTCCTGGTTACAGTAAACAACACAGGAGTAATTGCATCACAACATTCTATTGATACTATAATTTCACATTTGAATTCTGATCTGTGTTTTATGTCACTCTTCCATCATTAAACAGGAATGAACATCTGTTTTTTTTTTATGTCAGCTCTTTGCAGGATGCAGAGTGGTCAGTAAATTTAAAGATGTTTTATATTGTTTGTTGTTTAATATGAAAATTCACTGCTCAAATAGTGTTTGGGGGGGCGGGGGGGGGGGGGCACAGCCATCTATATTGGCTTCATTTGATAGTTTTCATTTGAGAGGCTATTGCTGCGATAAAATCTCTCAGCCAGGAACTGGGACCAGTTATGCATACGGTGATTATGCTACGTGTTCCTTTCACACAAAGAGCTGAAGATCTCTCTCTATATGCAGAGAGAGGAGGAGAAACTCGCCTAAAGGAAGAGAGAACAGAAAGAGAGACAGAATGAGTGGTACTGTACTCACAGTCATATCTGTAATAGTCTCTCTGACACACGCAGGAGATACTTTTGGTGCAGTCGCACTCGGC